>NW_028135042.1:0-117305 GCF_964662115.1 Mustela nivalis
GATCCAGATCCTGCGGTAGGCAAAGAAGAGCTGGTTTTAGCCAGAGGATGATCTCCGTTTGTCTTCATGATCTGGCATTTCCTGCAAGCCAGGCATGGGGCTCTGCACTAGAGCTGCAAATGCTGGGGGACCCTCACTGTCCCTTTTCTCTTCTCAGGCGGACAACAGGCATGTCCATGGTGCAGTGTGACAGGTTTTACCACAGGGAGATGAAAGACTGCCAAGGGTAGGTTGGATCTGGGAAAAGCCATTAGGAGCAGATTTTCAGGGGAGGTAATAGACAACGGCAAAGCGAAGAATGAGGATGAGTGTGTCAAGTTTCAAAGTGCCAGGAGGCAGCACAGTGAATTCGGAAACTACAGCAAGTTTATGACAACTGACACCTGATCTGGCAGCATCACATGGGGATGGAGGCTGAGCCTCGGGGTTAACACTGGGGGTGAGATGGTTTGTATACTATGCCGAGTAGGTGACGTAATACACTGTGGGGGCACAGGGAGCTACCGGAGGATTTCAAATATCAGAATGTAACCATAATAGAGTATTTAATTGCATCCTAGCTTTCATCAAGGGTAAGATGCACTATAGTTTATGTTCGACTTGAGAGAGAAATGCTGTCAGTTAAAGTAAGATATGTCATCAAGTGCAAGGTGAGTGCCACCTTAAGAGATATTAGAATGGGGGGAGGAGGACAAATCTTAGAACAAGTAAATTGTGGTACTAGAATAATTAAGAAAGTTCGAACACTTGGATCAACTAAAAAAGTGATTATTGCTTACCATGTGCCCCAAAATATATTAAGTCTTAGAACAAGAGACGTTCTCATCTTGATGCCCCGCAGCTGTTCGACCCAAGGTACAGAGGGCAGTAGCCAACGACCAGCAGGCCCCAAGTGCCATGTGCAGACTCTAAGAGCAACTGCCTTTGAGAGAGGAAACGCTTGAGAGTGGGCATTCTGAGGAAGAGCATTATTAGCTGGGAAAGTAGGAAAATTGACACAGAATCAGAATTGATGCCCCTACGTGACAGAGTTGGTGAAACTTCCCTTCTCAGAGATCTTGAGGCTCCTCAGAAATGTATTCTTCATTTTGGACGAAACATTCAGGATAAATATGATCTGTTCGAGTTCCTGGTTCTCTCATCAGGACTGTTTCTTAGGCTTCACTGGCACAAGAAAAGGGTTTTGATAGTCCAGGGTATATCCTGATAAAAGTAAAGCACGGTATTTATGAAATCTAACCACTCAGAAGAGAACAACAATGCAGAGAAAGCTAACTAATTTAAAATAAACTTCCGTTAATTTTGATTGTTATAAACTTAAAATTGATTAATTTCCATATACAGAGTTTAAAATGTTCACAATTTACATTAAATATATATTCTGTGTATACCTTGGAAAAATTATACTGAAAATTGAAATTTAAATGATGTTGTATATAGCTGCAAGAAGCCGCCTGTCCCATCTCATCTTACTATATAAGTTGTGTCAGGTAATTTATAAAATCCCTATTGCATAACAAATCTATTTTTTGTTGGAATGGGTAGTAATGTTTGTTCTTATTTCTAAATAAGAGTTGGTCTATGAGTGCATCTATAACTTATTTTTCCTAAGTGGCTTCATGGTCTTGAACTGAGAAAGCTCAGAACATTAAACATCAAAATAATATAATTTGAAATAATTAGACATCAAGGAAATGCAATTTAAATGACACTGAGATATCACTACACACTTATCAGAATGGCTAAAATAAAATATAATGACAAGACCAAAAGAAAAAAATATACCATTTGATGATACACAATGGCAAGTTGTACCATAACTTAACCATCTCAGACTAGTGTAGTGTTAAATTTGTTTTTCTCAGCAATATTTTGGGTCACTTACCACTTTTCAAGGATTTAAAGTACTATCATTTTACTTAAAACTGTGAAATTTGGTCAGTGTTAAATTTCAATTTATGTTAAAACATTCTGTAAACTGTGTTAAACTTTCACATTTCTTCCCTCTGTTCAGTGAATAACACTATATCATATTTTGAAAAATACACTAATTTTCATTTTGAAAAATATCCCTTTTTCCTCTTATGGTAATTATTGATATGAATTAATAGTAGAATTTGATATGGTTCCATATGACCATAAATACTTTATTGTATTTTATCAAATTTAATAATGAATATAATGTACTTCTTTGGACAATTTTTAAAGACCAGTCTACTCTTAAAAAAAAACAAATGGAGACGCACTTCTTCAGTTCACACAAATTTCATTTTATTATATATAACCTCAGATAAATTTCAACAAATCATAATTTATTAAAATTATGTCTACTTAAAAATCTCATAGAAGAGTAAAACCATCAAAAATAAAAATAAACACACACAACACACACACATCACCCATGTATTGGCAAATCACAATTGCTGTAAGAATACATTAGACATTCCACAGTTAAGGGCTTAAAATTTCCATCGGTGACAAAAAGATTTGTATCCAAATGGACTGATTTTCCAGAATCCAAGAAAAAGTCTCCTAGGGTTTATTTAAAGATAAATATTTGAACAAATACTTCTTAAATTTAGGAAATTCAGAACATACGATTAAAGAATATTTGCAGTGCAGACTATATTCAATCCGTCCTTCAAAATGTGCCTTTGAGTACATAATTCTGTTTTCTCTATCTAAATTGAGCTGTCCTCCAAGGAAGTTTTCTAAAATGTGTGTCTCTGTGTGATAAATGTTCTAAGACCTAACATGCTTCATTGTATTTTTACTGTGCTCTCAAATTTAATCAATAATTTGGCTTGATGTATAATATCTAGTTTCAAATATCTTTTCCATCTATACAAACACCCAGCAGTCTCCTTTATATGCTACTACTATTGAGAATTCTGCTGTCAGTATTATTCTTGTACATTTTAGGTGATCTGTTCTTCTCTTGGGCATCATTTATGCTCTTCGCTGTTTTTGATATTCTTAAAACTCACCATAATATATATGAGTGTTTTTTTTAAAGATTTTATTTATTTATTTGACAGATAGAAATCACAAGTAGTTGGAGAGGCAGGCAGAGAAAGAGAGAGGAGGAAGCAGGCTCCCCACCAAGCAGAGAGCCCCGTGTGGAACTGGATCCCAGGACCCTGAGATCATGACCTGAGCCGAAGGCAACGGCTTAACCCACTGAGCCACCTAGGTGCCCTATATGAGTGGTTTTTGGTGTGTGTGGTTTTTGTTTTCTTTTGTTTCTGATTTCTCATGTTTGGCATCATTTTAAGTCTGGTATCTTTTATCTTTCTTTAATTCTCCAAAATTTATCTCAGTACTTATTTAAATATTATCTTTATTTTTTTTCTCTTCTGCTGCATTTGGGCAGAAGTCATTAATTTGTTTGTTTGTTTGTTTTTCCCAACTCACTTATTCATTTTACAGCTATATTCATCTTAGTCTCCATTTATTGTATTCTTTATTTCAACAATTTTCACTTAATTTATATTCACAGTATAGTATCTTTCTTTTCTTTGTATATGTATATCATTATTTTATCATATACTTTTAAGCTATTTTTTTAAATATTTTATTTACATATTTGACAGTGAGAAATCACAAGTAGGTAGAGAGGCGGGCAGAGAGAGAGGAAGGGAAGCAGGCTACCTGCTGAGCAGAAAGCCTGATGTGGGGCTTGATCCCAGGACCCTGAGATCATGACTTGAACTGAAGGCAGCGGCTTAACCCACTGAGCCACCCAGGTGCCCCTGTTAAGCTATTTTTTTTAAAGTACATTCTTTTTTTTTTTTTAAGATTTTATTTATTTATTTATTTGACAGAGAAAGATCACAAGTAGACGGAGGGCAGGCAGAGAGAGAGAGAGAGAGAGAGAGAAGCAGACTCCCTGCTAAGCAAAGAGCCTGATGCAGGATTTGATCCCAGGACCCTGATATTATGACCTGAGCTGAAGGCAGTGGCTTAATCCACTGAGCTACCTAGGTGCCCCTGAGCTATTTTTTAAATTCCAGTTCCAATAACACTTGGATTGCCATATAAAGTTAACCACATCATCTTTTTTAGGTAAGTAATTGTACTTTTTATGTGCATAGCTATTTTGGTCCATGAGTTCAGCTCCTCTTAGGATCATCAAATCTCTGTAAAGTCTGGGTATTCTAAGATTTTCTAAGCAACAATAAAATACATTGAAACCTGGTAGCTTAATTGTAATAATGTTTTCTTTCTCAATCATTCACAATAGCATTACATTCTGAGTAGCTTCTTTTTTTTTTGCAGCTATAGTCTTTGGAAAAACTTGAATTGTGATATCACTGTGATAATGTGAATTAGTCAGGGTTTTTCAGAGAATCGGGAAGAGAAAAAAAAAATGAAGATATTCTCCAGGGCCAACTCTAGAAGTGACTATTAAAACATCTGTCCAAATTCAATTGAACAAAACTCAGAAATCCCATCTCCAGTGAAATACAAAGAAGATTATATATAGTTCTGGGCACGCACATCTCATTTGACCCAATGATGTACATCAATGAAAGACTGAAGGCCAATCACCACTCCATGGGAGAATTTAAAAATAAATTTACTAATGAGGCCAAGAATTCAGAATCACAAATACTTCAGATCTAATAATAACTGCCTTCACTTGATGTTATCTATAAGATAAATCCTACAATCAAGTTTTAATTTTAAATTCTTACAATTTTAAATTCTTAAATCCTTATGAAGAAGCATCATTTGGAGGGAACAGTTTTCATAATTTAGCATCCATAAGCCTTTTTTTAAGATTTTATTTATTTATTGGACAGAGAGAGAGAGAGAGAGAGATTACAAGTAAGCAGAGAGGCAGGCAAGCAGGGAGGGAAGCAGGCTTCCTTTTGAGCAGAGCCCGATGTGGGGCTGGATCCCAGGACCCAGAGACCATGACATGAGATGAAGGCAGAGTCTTAACCTACCACCCAGGTGATGAGAGAGCCCCTCAGGTGCCCCTCATCCATCAGCCTTAATTGCTTGGAGGAAAATGTGTGGATGAATAATGCCTTAGGGAGCTAATGTCTCTAAAGAATTTTCAAGTCTTTACCCCTTCAAGGTTTTTGCACAGTTCTGATAGCCTCTAGACATCCAGCTGATTTCTACAGTGACAGGCCTGTTAAAAACTGTCCTCAAACCAGGAATAGAGCTTGAAACATACCAGTCAAGAGCAACTTTGAGTCTTTTAAGGAATTTATCATCATTTCTTTGTTTTTGGTTCATATCCGAAATAGTTGTACATTACACTTGCATAATTTCTCCAGAGCTGACTTTGAAGGAGGCATTCAGTTCCAGCTAGTTCCGTATTTTTGCAAGAACTATAATTCTATATAAAAAAAGAACATATTTTAGAGCGCCTGGGTGGCTCAGTGGGTTAAAATCTCTGCCTTCGGCTCAGGTTATGATTCCAGGTACCTGGGATTGAGTCCCACAGTGGGCTCTCTTCTCAGCAGGGAGCCTGCTTCCATTCCTCTCTCTCTGCCTGCCTCTCTGCCTTCCTGTGATCTCTGTCAAGGAAATAAATAAAATTAAAAAAAAAACATATTTTATACCAGTTATTCATGTTTATTAACTAAGATATCACATTACAAATAATACAAACAGTTGCTCTTTATTAATACCTTCAACCAAGATCAAAAAAATATGTCATATTTTCTCCAAAAATTTTATATTATCTGATAGGTCAGATATATATAAAATTACATTTAAAGTTTTAAAATATCAGCAAATATTTTCATTTAAATGCAAACTTCAAAGAAAATCTACTTTTCCGAACACGACTTTTTATCCTACTTTTCTAAATTTTGTCGACAATGGATAAAATGTTTAGCGAGACTATAAAAGTTAGATCGAAAAAATGATTAATAGATGTAGGTTCAAAATATTATGTTCCATTAAAAATGATTTAGACTTTGATGAACATCTGTTTGGTAATATGTTGTATCCAGATACAGTAAATTAATGACATATATAAAATTATAGGGAAATGACACCTTCTGTTCCATTATGAGTAGAGCTTTTAAAATGCTATTTGTCACATCTTGTCATCTTCTTATTATGTAGCATTTAAAAAATGTATACTCTTTACTTTGAAGTCTTTTAGACATCTAAAATATGACATTCTATGGATTGTGTATGGATTCATTTATTGCCAGTTTGAACAAATACACATGCTTTGATTCAAAGGTAATAAATTCCTCTTATTTGGAAAAATGATGTTTATTTTTGTTCTCTCACCCTTAGCAGGTGGTTTCATTTTAGCACACTTCAGAGTTATAATTTCATGCCTATTAAAAACATTTATTATGATCTATATAGATGAATGAAACTTTTATTTTATTAAATTCTTTGCCAAAAAATCTGTTATTTTTAAAAATGTTTTTCCTTTGAAGGGTTATTTTAGAGCATTCAGAGAGGATTTACGAGTGTGGTATTATGCAATTTTTAAGTAGGTATGAAATGGTTATTTATATGATTGTTTCTTTAAGGCTTATGTATATTGTCCATTATATGCTATAAAATATTTTGAAAGTGGGGCGCCTGGGTGGCTCATAGGGTTAAAGCCTCTGCCTTCGGCTCAGGTCATGATCCCAGGGTCCTGGGATCGAGCCCCGCATCGGGCTCTCTCCTTGTTGGGGAGCCTGCTTCCTCCTCTCTCTCTCTCTGCCTGCCTCTCTGCCTACTTGTGATCTCTCTCTGTAGAATAAATAAAATCTTAAAAAAAAATATTTTGAAAGTAAATTTAAAATATGTTTTACATAGTTTATTTTTTGGAAAAAATATTGAAATGACTTATGAAATTCAGTATACTCTCAACATTAATTTTTTCTGAAATTTACCAATAGTCTACTGAACCTATTATATGGCAGATATTACTTCAGACTACACTGGTAAATGAAATACATGGCTTTGTAGAACTTTTCTTTTAAAGGGTGAGACAATTAAAAGCTATAAACCTTGATAAAAGTTGCATAGTGTATTCAAAAATGATGATTACAATGGGGAAAAATAAAAATTAGATCAGGGTGAGAAAAATCAAGGTTGCTAGGCAGGGGATGGGGAGGTAAGAATTTTAATAGGAAGATCAGGGTAGTTACAATGAAGCTGACAACTGAACAAACGTATGGAAAGGTGATGAATTTGCCCAGAACTATCAGCAATAAGATCACTCCAGGCAAAGGAATTGGCTATCTTGAAGGCCATAAGGTTGGATCATGCCTGGCATATCTGAGGAATAGCAAGGAGGCCACTGTGAGGCACTGAAGAGTAGCAGGGAAAGAGGTCACAGAGGTCACATGAGTGGCTAGATCATGTAAAAGATTAGAAGTCATTGTAAAACTCTGGCTTTTATATTTGGAAATTTACTGTGTGATAGAATTTCTGCTAATAACTAAGAGTTCAAATGTCCATAAAATTTCAAGGATTCTTTTTCCTGTAAGACAGAATAAAGAAAAAGAGTTCGTATTTCGCATGGTGTAACAAATGCTCGGAGATCCAAGTGTAGGAAGCTATGGGAGCACAGAAGAAGGCACTAAAACCACACCAATATATTTGATGACTGTGACTATATATAAAATAGTATTTTCTAGATTTTTTTATAGTCATGGAATCACACAGTATATACTATTCATTGCCGGGTTTTCTTTTCTCAGCATCATTACTTTGAGAATCTCCAATTGTAAATAGTTCATTTTGATGTTGAATAGTAATCTCTTTAATGAATAGATCATAATTTGTCTTTGCTCTATTGATGGACATTGATGAACATTTCCACTGTTTTCAATTCTTAAAATAAAGCTGCTACGAAATTCATATACAAACCCTTGTACGAACATAGCGTTTGTTTCTCTTGATTAAATGCCTAGAACTAAAATGGCTATTTGTGTAACTGCAACATATTTTGCATTTAAAAAATTTTCAAACTATTTTCCAAAGTGATGGTATCATGATATATGCCAACAACAGTTTAGATTTTTTGTTGCTTCTCAATCTAGCTCAGACGAAGTACAATTAGCCTTTATAATTTTAGCCATTTTAATAGATATGTAAGCATGTCTCATTATGATTTTAATTTGTATTTCTTTAATGTCTAAATGTTGAGAAATTTGTCATGTGCTTATAAGCCATCCATATCCTTTTGGTGACATATCTCCTTCACTTCCTGGGTCTTTATGCAAATAACATGTCATAAATGAGATATAACCACGCAACACAAAATAAAATTAACTTTCATCCCAGCATTCTCCAATGGCTTTTACCTTTCTTGTATTTCTTTGTAACACTTATCACCATAAACCATCAATGATTATTCTATTACTGGTTTATTTCCTTATTGGAGACAGAGAGAAAGAGAATTGGGAGGGGGCGCAGAGGAAGAAGAAAACACCCCACTGCCTAGACAGCCTGCTGGGGAGTTACATCCCAGGACCCTGAGATCATGAACCAAGCCAAAGGCAGTCACTGGATGGACTGAGCCACCGAGGTGCCCCTCTATTATTGGTTTATTTCACTATTATATTTCAAAAGAATGCAAGCTCTTTGTGGTCAGGTATTTTATATGTTTTATTAATTGAAGTAGTCTCAGAAAGGTAGCTGGCAGATTGTAAGGGATCATTAAACTGTACTTTGTTGTTATTATTTGGCTCCTTTACGGGCTTTACCTCTTACGCTAGAAGTCTATCCTTCAGATGTAAGCAATAAGAATAGAGCCCTGCTGCCTGTTCAAATGAGTAAAAAGCCTGTATTAAGTGGATATTTTAAAAGCTAAATGAATGGCTTAATAGTTGTATATAGGGGGAAAGGGAACATATTTTCCACGGTTTAGAAGTGGAGTTCTTTTATAGAGTTCTTGTACAAGCCTACACTATTGAACAATAACGGGCAGTTGTACATTACAATTATACAAAAACGTTGGTAATTTATATCCTTTTTTTGTAATTCATGACTGGATCATTTAATTCCTTAGGAGCATTATAGCATTTCAACTTTTCATGTTCAATAAACTTATTGGGGTTGCTACCTTTTTATTCAAAAGGAGAAACAGTCATGATTTCATCTAAAGAAAGTGTTATTGATTGTGTTGTTTTCTAGGAATGAGTCGCACATGCTAGTTTAAAAGTTTTGTTAAATTCCCAAGTGTGTCACCGATAAAAGCCTTTTGTAGATTAGTAACTTGATCAAAACAGAAAAGTTATGTAACACTCAATTGTTAAACTATCTTTGTTTCCATCTTTCATTGTAATAACACTCATCTTAACTCTATTTAAGACAAGTCATCGCCAGATGGCTTTCTGGCATTGAGTGCATGATATGAAATCTAGTATAACTAAAAGTTTTTGGTTTTAGTAGCCTATAAATCAATTTAGAAAAATATATGTATTTGAATATAAGGTAAAGTTTTAAATTATTTGGCAATAGTAAACTAAACTTTTTTTTGTAAATTTTTATTTTCTAAAATTTCATTGAGCTCTTTCGCAATAAGAAACAAGTTACAAAAAATTAAGGTTTATTTATCCCAATTCAAAATTATTAGGAATATAATCATAGAGGTTGAAGCATTTAAAATATGGAACCCCAAATATTTTATTAGGTAAATTCTTGAATGCTGAGCATTCACTGTTAAAATATACTACTACTATTGATAGACTGGTAGAAGCCTAAAATCAAATATTTATTAAATATTTATATCCATATCTTTTCATGGCGTGGTAATTCATTTCTCTAGCATTAAATAAGATTCCATTGTTTGCATGTACTACACTTTATTTGACCTTTAACCTATGGAAGGATATCTTGGTTGCTTCCAAGCTTTTGTCAGTAATGAATAAAACTACTATAGACATCTTTGTGGGTATAGATTTCATCTTCTTTGGATAAATACCAAGAACTGCTACTGCTGAATCATCTGGCAAGAATATGTTTAGTTTTGTAAGAAACTGCCAAGTTGCTTTCTATTCTTTATTCTCAATAGACATGGAAGAACATTCCTGTTGCTCCACATCCTCACCAACATTTCGTGTTCTGTTGTCAGTGTTCTGGATTCTGGGTATGTACTCGTGTCTCTATTTTTGTTTTAATTTGCATTTTCCTGATGACATATGATGTGAAGCATCTTTTTATATGCTTATTTGCCATCTGTAATATTTTCTTTTGTGAGGTATCTGCTAAGGTCTTTGGCTCATTTTTAATTAGGTTCTTCCCCCATTGTTGAGTTATAAGGGGTCTTTGTGTCTTTTTGATTAACAGTCCTTTGCCAGATGTGTATTTTGCAAATTTTTTCTCATAGTCTGTGCTTTGCCTTTTCATTCTCTTGGCATTGTTTCACAGAGTAGACATTTTTAAATTCAGTGCTTGTGCTTTTGTAGCTAAAGTTATTTCCAAAACCAAGGTCATTTAAATTTTCTTCTATATTACCTTCTACATGTTTCATGTTTAGGTTTATAATCCAATCTGAGTTAATTTTTGTGAATAGTGTATGATATCTGCCTGGATTTTTTTATTTTATTATTTTATTTTATTTTTATTTTATATATTTACATTTAGCTTCACCATTACTCCAGAACCATTTGTTTAAAAGATTGTATTTTGCTCTCTTGTATTGCTTTGCTTTTATATTAAATAATAAATATAATTGATAATATATATTCAGTTCCTTTAATCTAGTCTTTCTGTGGTATTACAATATCTTGCATACAATTATCATTATGGTAAACTTTTTTAAAAAGATTTTATTTATTTATTTGACAGAGAGAGATCAGAAATTGGCAGAGACACAGACAGAGAGAGAGATGAGGAGAAGCAGGCTCCCTGCTGAGCAGAGAGCCCAATACGGGACTCGACCCCAGGCCCCTGGGATCATGACCTGACCCAAAGGTATAGGCTTAACCCACTGAGCCACACAGGTGCCCCGTCGTTATGGTAAACTTTGAAGTCAGTCCTCAGGTTTTGTTCTCCTTCAACACTATGTTGACTATTGTGAGTCTTTGCCTCTCCATATAAACTTTAAAATAAGTTTGTTAATATTAAGCAAAATGAGACCTCAAGGATCTGAGAGAATGTCTAAGAAGTACTTGATACATCCCTTGGGTATGGTTTATTGAAGTGTCCACCTGTCTGAAAGCTGGGGAATCTAGATAAGGGAGGGAAAATTAGTTATGATAAAACATATCAACAAACCTCAATAAATTTTGTAAATTAATTGTCATGGCTCATATACAATATGACCAACAGAGGGACTATCAAAAGGAAAGCATCAGTTATGTTTATTGTGAAATTTTTTAATCAAAATAAAGCAATGAGAGGGGAAGACACAATGAGAAAATTACCATTTTTTAATCGGTAAACTTCTTACCAAATAGAATAGGTTTTATATTCTAAGTAGTATATTGAAAAGTATAATATTGGGGTGCCTGGTGGCTCAGTGGTTTGGGCTGCTGCCTTTGGCTCGGGTCATGATCTCAGGGTCCTGGGATCGAGCCCTGAATCGGGCTCCCTGCTCCGCAGGAAGCCTGCTTCCCTCTCTCTCGCTCTCTCTCTCTCTCTCTGCCTGCCTTTCTGCCTACTTGTGATCTCTGTCTGTCAAATAAATAAATAAATATTTTTAAAAAAAGGTAAAGAAAAGTAAAACATTAAAAAATAAAATTTTATTTTAAAATAATTATGTAATTTTTTAAAAAGGTTAAAAATAGCACAACCATTCTTCTTATAACTGGAAAATACATTGTATATATATATATCTATCAAAAATAATTGTTGGGCGCCTGGGTGGCTCAGTGGGTTAAAGCCTCTACCTTCGGCTCAGGTCATGATCCCAGAATCCTTGGATCAAGTCCCACATCGGGCTCTCACCTCAACAGGGAGCCTGCTTCCCCCCTCTCACTCTGCCTGACCCTGCCTACTTGTGATCTCTGTCAAAGAAATAAATAAAATCTTTTATAAAAAAATTTAAAAAAATAACTTTCATGTCTGGAATCAGGAGCATATGGAAAAAAATAATATCTGAGGACAATACTTCTGCCATGTTTTGTGCCTTGTTAATATTTTTAAACATTCAGGCAACTTTTAGCTTTATTGAAATACCTGCTAAGATACCAGCAGTGCCTTTTGGAGCCCTATGACTATAAAAAGTAATTGCAAATATTCAAAATGTTTACTATGGTGTCACTATATAGGGCCACCACCAAGTATGTTTCACAAGTAAGCATATCTGTTACTCTTCCATAAGGCAAAAGGGCATGTTTTCAGGAGTTCCATCTGCTGTACCAGGAGGTGAATCAAGTAATGATTTTTGTCTATAAAATAATTCACTTTTCAATCTAACATTCCTCATTCCACATTATAATAATAAAAACTAGGAGGAGACTAAAACAAACAAACAACTACAACTATAACAACCAGCTTTTCCTTCAGTGGGAGGGTAAATAGAACCTTATGATTAGCCTGAAATTTATTTTTAAATATTTTTAAGATAAGCGTTTTTGTTAGAAAACCATATATTTTATATAGCTAAGATAATAACAGGCACAGTTTTATTAACTTCTAAAAAGTCTACTTATTTTTATTTATTTATTAACTCATCTCTTTATGAAGTAGAAAATGATCACACCTATTGTATCTACCCAAGTTTGTATGCTTTGGTTATTTTATGTTTGCTATTTCCTTGCTTAGTTTTTACAATAGTTGATACATAATAGTATCTTTAAGTGCATCTACGGTTTCACAGAATTTGTTTGAACTTCATAAAAATGTACCATACTTTTTGCACTGTCCTTGTTTTACTTCTCTATTAACTTTCCAAGATTTATTGACGTTAGAGGGTGTAGCTATCATTTATTTTTATTCCTCCATAATGCTATGTTTACAAATTTGTATTTATCTGTACTTTTAAAAATATCTTAATTATATACCATTTCTCATCTCGTGTAACACTCACCTTACTTCTACACTTATCAGATATTATGTAACTGAAAACCACAACTCAGCAACAAGATAGCTCCATTTTTCAAAATTAAATGGCTTACCAGAATTCTTTAATTCTATCCTTTATTTGTATTAGATGACCCTTTATTCTGGTATTTGGCATTGTTCATATGGAGGAAAGCTTATAAGTTGATATTCCATCAATAGAAGGATTTATTATGATTGATTAATTATTTTCATTTAGAATGCATAGAATATGGTTGATTTAATATTTCTTTCTTACTCTCTGCCTGGAACATATCCACTAAAAAATTAAGTTAATTACCCAGACTTTAAACTGCATATTTATAGGATAACATACAGAACTCTTCTCAGATTGGAACACCTGGGTGGCTCAGTCAGTTAAACGCCTCAGCCTTTAGCTCAGGTCATGATCTTAGGGTCCTGGGACTCAGTTCTGCAACAGATTCCCTGCTTAGCCAGGAGTTTGCTTCTCCCTCACCCTGCTGCTCCCCCTGCTTGTGGTCTCTATCACTCTCTCTCTTACAAAAAAATAAAATTAAAAAAATAAATTCTTCTCAGATAGCTAATATAGAATATTGTCTTTGTATTCATCAAAGGGAAAGTGCCATATAATAATGAAATTCAGACTACTTCAAATTCATTTTTTTAACCAGTAAGAAAGTATTGGAAACAAGCCAAAAATGTTTTTAATGAATTAAAGAAGTAGATTGATTTTCAATATCTTAATGTTTCTAAAATTAATTCCAAGGTTTTTATACTAGATATCAGTGTAAATATTCATTATACAAGGATATTCTAAAAATAAACCTGAGAAAACTACTTAACATATATGATGACCAAAACAAGTTTGACAAAAGTCAGTTTGGGAAAAACTTACAACACCTACCACCTGAAACTCTTGTTCTATAATTTAATTATTTTAATTTACAAAAATACAAAAATAATATATCAGAGTAAGTATAATGATAGCTTTGAAGGTATGCTCTGGTTGTGCACTGTTTACTATTTAAAGGGGAATCAAATATGTGATGCTTATGGTGTGACTGTATTAAAATTCAACAAGTTCAGAAGCATACGAGGAATAGAATAAAGACAAAAGATGACCCTTACTTATCCTAAAGATAGACAATGGTATATATGTGCTAGTTGGGGAGAGAATCCAGTCCGTAGATGGAGGATGTGGTAGTGGAAAAAAAAAGACACAACGTTTTGGTTGAACGTTTAGCACTATATTTTACAAAGTGAAATTGTGTGTTAATAGCCTTGAATAAAATCCAAAAACTATTTTCAATTCGTTGAAGATTATTTAGGAAAAACTTGAAAAATACAACTTGATAAGGATTCCAATAAAAGATTCATAAGCAATACAAGTTTCAGAATTTTTAGTATATTTAACCTAAAAAGCCATTTGATTTAAATTAAAGAGAATTCTATTTACCTGCCACTTAAATAAGAGGAAATTATTTGGTTTTGTAATAAGTTAATAAAATAAATTAACATATCTTGAGAAAACAGATATGCACACTAAGTTAAAAATAATAGTGCTTAAGCTGTTCAGCAAACATTTGTAAAATTCCTTGCCATCAGCTACCTCTGGAGTTCTGCTAGGTGAGTAAGGCCATGTATGTTACTGCTCAGAGTACTGATGCAAAGCAATTGTCCCCTTCGCATCCATTTAGTGCCGTTTATATGTCATGCTATGTTGTTTAGAGATACATAGATGGCCCTACATGAAGGCCTTTTTTTGTGTGTATATGGGTGACTGTGATTTAACTTTCAAATCAGATGGCTCCTGATTTACAATGATTCAACTTATGAAATATATGGCAATGATGTGAAAGTGAAAGTGATTCAGTGAATCTGAACTTTGAACTTTGAATTTGGGTCTTTATAAAAAGGGCCAGTGACATGTGGTATGGTGCTGTCTTGTGATGTTGAGCAGGGGCAGTGAGCCACAGCTCTCAGTCAGCTAGAAGATTACAGGGGTGAACACTTGATATTCTTACAACCATTCTATATATAAACATTCTTCTTTTTTTTAGTGTAATATTTAATAAATTGCATGTGATACTTGATACTTTGTTATAAAATAGGTTTTGCTTAAGATGATTTTGCCCAAATGCAGGCAAATGTAAGTGTTCTGAGTATGTTTAAATAAGCTTAAGTAAGCTATGATATTTGATAGTTTAGGGGTATTAAATGCATTTTCAATTTTTTATGGGTGTCTCTGTACATAGCCCCCTTGTAAGCTGAGGAACATCTCTATATGTATATGTAGCCTTGGTATGGCTTACATATTATTGGCATGAAACATCTAGAACAGTACGTGTGCCATATAATTGTCTACAACATCAAACAAGTTTCTTGAAAACTTGTGCCAAAGGGGTTATGTCTTTAAGGATTCTTATTTCAGAAGGGTTCTCTCTCTCAAACGTAAGATTTTTCAGAAGTTAAGTGAAAATCTGACCAAACTAAACATTTTTCCATTTTCCCTAGTGAGCAAAGATAGCTAAAATCTATCTGCCATTTTCAACACTGTACTCAACGACTGTAATTCTAATTTAAGAACAGATTATTTATATCAAAACCACATGTTGGCCTAATCTTACACAATATTCATAAATCTCACTCAGAGCCTTGGACACTTTTATTTGTTGAGTCTATATGGTACTACGGACATTCATCTTTTTTGACCTCATAGCTTCATGTAAGTCTATACTTTTGAAAATACATGCATCATAGTTCCATTGTAAAATGTATGGGTTATAAAATGGGCTATGCTATCAAAATGGTAATAAGAACATACAAATGACCTGATGTAATGAACTGGACCAGATTGCCAGATATCACATTTCATACCAGAAAGATTCAGTGGTAAGTTTTAATATGGCCAGCTACACTTCGACTGAATTATAACTCATTTAACTTCTTTCTTTGTGTACAGTATTATACATTAGTCAGTATTAGAGTAAATAAGTACTTTGGACAGATGTAAATATGCTGTAATAAAAAATGTTTTTCTTCTTTCTTTTAGTCCTTTTCACTTGTGAGACTAGCCACAAATACCATGCCTCCCCCAAAATAATTTGCAATCCAAATTTATCTCTAAATGAATTTATTGCACAGAAAAAATATATATATATATACACTTACAGTAGACATGTTCAAGAATAGTTACACAACAGCAGGGCCCTAAAGGTAAGCAGTATAGTTGTTTGTTTTGTTTTCTTTTTTCTTTAAAAAGAAAGAGGTTATGTGAAATATTGGAATTTTATTTCGAGGCCTAGTATTTCAAGACAGTTAACTACACTTACGGTGTCAACAGCCTCTTGTTGGCAGTATGATTTTATTGGCTCCATGGAATAACAGCAAGAATTTACTATTGCTTCTTTCTTTATGACACACACAGAAAAAAAAATTGACACATTTGCTCAAGACCAACCAGAATCATTTTAACCTATCAAAATGGATGGGAGGCCTTCACTGCCAAAGTCACTGCTGGGTTTTCACAATTCCTTGCAGACAATCTGCTACTCCCATTATGATAAAGGAGAGAAGAGTCATAATCAGGGAAGAAAGCTAGATTAATACTTGGAATTATCATTGAATTATTTAGCCTGCTATAGGATTATTATTATTACTGTCATTTGATAATTTTCTCTCATTTTATTAAACACAACTGTGAGTAATTACCCTACCTAATATTTCTCTGTATTGGCTGACTAGCTAGCAAACATTCATGAAAATATCCATTAGCCACACATATAAAATCCTGCATTATGATGCTGTTGAATCAGAACATACCACTACCTGATCCTGTAGCTCTTTGAGGATTTGCAAATCAATTAATTCTATGTTTATTGGATTTTCCCCCTACAATTAGAAAATTTATAATAGAGGCCATGAACATTATTAGTTTTACCATTTTAAACCAGCAATCACACTTTGATTTTTACAACAAAAGCAGAAATATAAACACACACATTTGGATCAGTTTTCTGTTAGTCTGTCTGGACTTCAAAATCCTATTCGTCATTGGGGTGCCTGGGTGGCTCAGTGGGTTGAGCCGCTGCCTTCAGCTCAGGTCATGATCTCAGGGTCCTGGGATCGAGTCCCGCATCGGGCTCTCTGCTCAGCAGGGAGCCTGCTTCCCTCTCTCTCTCTCTCTCTGCTGCCTCTCCATCTACTTGTGATTTCTGTCAAATAAATAAATAAATAAAATCTTTAAAAAAAAAATCCTATTCGTCAATATAATGCACACCAAAGTTCTGGAGTAAACAAGAAATTAGATGGCACCTGAACACTTGGTTTAATATTCTCCAAAGGACTATGCAACTTATTTCTTACATTATGACTTTGTTTTACAAAGATCCACACTTTTATAATGTTAGTATTTTTAATAATCAATAAAGTCAATTAATCATGATTAAAAATCAAACTTAAAAATTTCTACTTTTTGCTTTTGCCCCCTCCATTTAGAACTTATTTATAGCCTGATAATTCAAAGGTCCCTATGTTTATGAAAATCTGGACAGAAATAGCTCTAATATCCCATTCAGAACTTGATATTAATCTAAGTCTTTTGGCTCCATTTATCCTGAGAGCAAAGAGTAGGACAAAGGATTTGAGTACTGTTAGTTTATCTGGGAGATTATCCAAGGTAGAAAAGAATGGGAAAGTGATACAGTGAAGAAGCAACTTTGTCAAAGAGGTACATTGTTGATATAATTGTTGTGGATAGAAAATGAAGGCTTGCTTTTACTGAAAGGTCCTGAGAAACTTCTTTAAGTTGTCCTCATGAAGACCTGAAAACTGACAATTTTATCTATGGTTCTTATTTCCACTTCACTGAGAGCTGTCCTCAGAGGACATTAACTCTCCTACAATTTTGGGTTGTGTTGGACACATTCTAAAATGAGAGATAGAGCATGAGATGCTATCAGTGTTAAGTAACTGCAATTTCACATGGAACTATCCACCACAGGTTTGGCTATAATCAGGTGTTGGGCCTTGATATCAGCGGGATTTTGGGCAGTATCATTTTAGGTTAATCATTACATATGAAATTTCCAAAAACTTCAACTGATGAAACTTTGATTATTAATCTATAAATATAACAATAAATCTACAGTATTCAAATTATTTTTATAGAAATACACAGACAAAGCATCAATTGATTAATATTTAAATGTTACAAAATACTGAACTGAAAGAATTTGGTCATATAACAACGTGTAACAAGTAGAACTTAGGTTTAGGTTAGAACTCAGGATGCATTTGAGACTCAGTTAAGAAATTGAATGGAGGGATGCCTGGGTGGCTCAGAGGGTTAAGCCACTGTCTTCGGGTCAGGTCATGATCCCAGGGTCCTGGGACCGAGCCCCAAATCAGGCTCTCTGCTCAGCAGGGAGCCTGCTTCCTCCTCTCTCTCTCTGCCTGCCTCTCTGCCTGCTTGTCATCTCTCTCTGTCAAATAAATAAATAAAATCTTAAAAAAAAGAAATTGAATGGATGTCTGACTATCTTATAGGTTTGCTAAAAATCAGTGACTTTGTGTTCACGTGTGGCTATGCAGGAATTTTTAACTTTCTCTAAGAAGTTATTAGATTTGATTATATAATGGCAGTAAAGGATGGGGAAAAGCAAAGTACAAACCCCATAAAGACAAAGACACTGAGTATGAGAAAAGAAAATAGATAAGAAGAATCAATGCATTTGAGGAAAATGGGAATTGAAATACACAGTGATTGTTCATTTTTTTAGATGCAGAAAACAAAACTAGCTTGCAAGAAGGAAATAACAGAAGTCCTGTTGTGATGTGAGACAGAATCCTGGAAAAGGCAGTAACGTGGAATAAAGGAGTAGGGAGAAAATATCAGGTAATTTGGATAGGAAGGAGTTAGGAGGTAATTGCTTGATAACTTTTATATGGCCCACTTAAATGCACAGATTTCTCTTCTTTAATTTATATGGAGAACAGGGTGTCCTTTCTCTTCCCTTTCAGAGCACCAGAGGTGTACTCTTTCAGACTGAAAACCTGAAAAGCTCAGGACTCAGTTGCTTAAGCACAGCTGAGAGAACATATTTCAATTAAGATTTACATATTGCTGTATGTAGTAGACTGTCAAAAGTGGTTTTTTGGCCATATTTTTTCATTTAACAAAAGACTACAGAGAGTGTTTTCTGGTGTTGGTTCAGAGTGTCCATCCCTCTGAACAGATTTTTCTCTCAATGTCCGGGGCAAGAAATCAATTGTTACATATGTATTCACTAAAAAAGCAGCTGGAAGATGCTGAGCACTGTGGCCCATGAGATCAAGGCACCAGAACACACTTGTGAGTGGTGTGCTCCCAAGGCTGGAGGAAAATTCTAGAATAAAGTGCTCATTAGAGAGCCATACCTTTTCTCCTGTTTCCTTACCTCTCTGCACTACCCTCTTGTATCCACAGCATTGGAAATGCTTTTAGCAACACACCACACTGAATCACCACCAATTATGTGATTCTCTTGGTGGAAAACCAAACACTGTGTAAAACTGTGGTTTTCTAGTTCATGCTTCTGGATGGAAAATAATTCAGAATAAGCTGATAGGAGTAGCCAAGAGAGATTTAATCTTCTGTTTGGAAAAGGGCTTCTATATAAGTGAGTAGAGGAACCTTTAAGAATTATTCATGTTTAGGGGCACCTGGGTGGCTCAGCGGGTTAAGCTTCTGCCTTTAGCTCAGGTCATGATCTCAGGGTCCAGGGATCAAGCCCCACATCAGGTTCTCTGCTCAGCGGGGAACCTTTTTCCCCCTCCCTCTTTCTGCCTGTCTCTGCCTACTTGTGATCTCTGTCAAATAAATAAATAAAGATTTTTTAAAAAAATACTTATTCATGTTTACATATATGCACCAGAATGCTATGTCCCTTGTCAAATAGGCTTCAAATCAACAAAAATGATAATATTTTACTTAATAAGTTTTTTAATTCCTCTATTAACATTTTGGAATACATCATTTTAATGCACATCTGCAAATTTGTAATCACTTCATGTGAGACAAGGAATGCTTAACAAGGCAACCAGGGGCACCGGGTGGCTCAGTGGGTTAAGCCTCTGCCTTTGGCTCAGGGTCCTGGGTTTCGGGTCAGCGTCAGGGTTACGTTTAGGGTTAGAGTTCGGGTCAAGCTCCCATTCAGTGTCAGGGATAGTGTTAGGGTCAGGGTCCGGGTCACTGTTAGGGTCAGGGTTAGGTTTATGGTCTTTATCTGGGTCAGGTTCAGGGTGAAGTCTAGGGCCAGTGTCAGGTTTACGGTCAGGTTCAGGTATTGGTTTAAAGTCCAGATTCGGGTAAGGGACAGGCTTATATAGTGGTCATTGTTAGGGTCATGGTTAGGTTTAGGGTCAGGGCCAGGGTCAGGTTTAGGGTCACGGTCTGGTATAGGCAAAGTTCAGGGCCCGGTTTAGGGTCAGCGTCTGGTATAGGCAAAGTTCAGGGTTAGTGTTATGATCATAGTCAGGTATAGGGTCAGGGTTATTGTTAAAGTTTAGGGTTAGTGTTAGGGTTAGTGTTAGGTTGACGGTTAGGGTTAGAACTTGTTAGGGTCACAGTTCGTGGTAGGGTTAGGGGTAGTGTTAGGATTAGGTTCAGCGATAGGATTCGGGGGAGGGCCCGTGTTAGTGTAGGGTTAGGGTTACATTTAGGGTTAGAGTTACGGTCAGGCTCACAGTCAGGGTCAGATTTAGTGTTCAGGTCAGGGTCGAAGTCACTGTTAGGGTCAGGGTTAGGTTTATGGTCATGGTCTGGGTCAAGGTCAGGGTGAAGTTTAGCGCCAGTGTCAGGTTTAGTGTCATGTTCAGGTATTGGTTTAAAGTCCACATTTGGGTCAGGGACACGGTTATGTAGTGGTCAGTGTTAGTGTCATGGTTAGGATTAGGGTCAGGGTCAGGTGAAAGTCATGGCCAGGGTCAGGTTTAGGGTCAGGCTTTGGTTTAGGGTCAATGTTCGGTTCAGTGTCACATTAGGTTTTGGCGGTAGGTTTTGTGATTGGGGTTAGGTTTGGAGTTAGAATTAGGGTTATGGTTAGGGTAGGGTTAGACAGCGTAAGGTCAGGGTTAGGGTTTGGTTTAGGGTAGGGGTTATTGTTAGGGTCAGGGTCAGCGTTAGGTTTAGGTTCAGGGTCCTTATTAGGGTCATGGTTAGAGTTACCATTAGGTTTAGGGTTAGGGTCAGGATCACAGTCACGGTCAGGGTTAGGGTTAGGGTGAGGGTTAGGTCAGCGTCAGGGTTAGGATTAGGGTCAGGGTCAGGGTCATGTTTAGGTATGAGTCATGGTTACGGTAATGTCAGAGTTAGGTTTAGGTTCAGGGTCCACATCAGGGTCAGTGTCAGGCTTAGGTTTAGGTTTAGGGTTCAGGTCAGCATCACAGCCAGTATCAGGGTCAGGGTCAGGGTTTGGGTTTGGGGCAGGCTCACAGTCAGTGTCAGGATCAGGGTTAGTGGTTACTGTTAGGGTTAGCCCCTCTTCTGGGTCATGGACCCATCCCTTCAGGGTCTCAGGATAAACCCTGGGCAGAAGGGTGTAGACCCTACACCTGATCCCACTTAACCAGCCTTAAACTGGGGTGTGAACATGACTTGCCCACCAGACATCTAACCCCTCATCAGCCTGATCCTGCTTGGGGCATCTCCACCCATGATGGCATGGCCAGGTCCTCTTTACACACAGACACACAGACACCCAGAGGCACACACACACACACACACACACACAAACACACACACACACACACACACACACACACACACACACACACAGAAAGAGATATGCGGAGGAGACCTAGGGCTACACTGGTAGTTCATAAGGTGTGGGCCTCTCTGACTCTGAGCCCCCTGGTGTGACCTTTTGATTTTATTAGCCAAAGGGCCTGAGGCGTTGGGGAAACCTGATATGACCTGCCAGGGAGGGGACATGTCTGACGGGCCAGCTCTCTTCTCCCTGCATCCTCTTGGCTTCAGTACAGCAGAAGAACATGTTGCTTCCTTTAGGATGTGCCTAGAAATGAGCTGGGCAGGGGGGTTTTCTCTGTAATGGGGTGCCTGGATACGTGGGTTCCAATTCCGTTGGGCTCTGTCGTCTGGGAAGTGAGGTCACCACTGCCTGGGGGCTCCTTACCAAACTTCCTGCTGCACCAGAGCTCCCTGAGCCGCCGGTCCCCAAGCTGCTCAGGGCTCACAATCCACTCAATGCAGTGCCCCTCCAATGACACCCATACAGCCTCCCACCTGCCCCTAGGAGGCCTGGGTGCAGCTGTTATCCCCGCTAGAGGGAACAGAGCTGGGATTAGACTACGTTAGTGTTAGGGTTAGGGTTAAGAAATAGTTAGGGTCAGGGTTAGGGTTAGGGTTAGGGTTAGGGTTAAGAAATACTTAGGGTCAGGGTTAGGGTTAGACGTCGTTGGCGTCAGGGTTAGCGAATGGCTTAGGGTATGGGGCAAGGTTCATGTCAGGGTCAGGGTTAGGTTTGGGACAGGTTTAGTGTCAGGGGTAGGGTCAGGGTCTTGGTTAGGTTCATGATTATGGTAAGGTCAGCTTTTGTAGGTTCTGTTTTAAGAGTAGGTTCAAAATCAGGGTTAGCTTTAGGGTTATGATTCTGTTCAGGCTCACGGATTGGGTCAGAGATAGGTTTACAGTCAGGGTTAGGGTCAGTGTTAAGGTCAAGGCCAGGGTCAGGTTTAAGTTTAGGGTCTGATATAGGCAAAGTTCAGAGTTCGGGTTATGATTAGGGTCACCGAGAGGGTCAGGATTATTGTTAAGTGGGGTTAGGGTTAGGGTTAGAGGTAGGTTGAAGGTTAAGGTTAGACCAGGTTAGGGTCAGTGTCAGGGATAATGTTAAGGGTTAGTGCCCGACTAATCTTCCAAAAACACACATTTTCATGTGCCGCTTTTCAAAACTAGCTTCCTGGCTTCCTGTTGCCTGAAAAAATAGTCTCAAATGCTTTTGTCTGGCATTCAGGGCTCTCTAGGATGGGCACTCTGGCCAACACATCACTGCTCGTTTGTTCCACCACACACAAGTGGATCTCGGGCTAGTTATTCAGAGACCCACCTCCTCACCGACCCAGCAAAGGTCTCGTGCATCTACTAAACTCACGGCTCACTCAGTGATGTTCTCAAAGGCCATTAGTGGGTGACATGCCACTGCTAGAGTCAGGAGCCAGTGTGAAGTTGCCGCTGCCTAAGTGCATGGACTGAAAGCGGGAACGTTGATTCTCCAGGAGAAAACTGGGGCATTGTTATGAGAAGGCAGATGGCAAAACTACCCAGGTCCCCTATGACTGCTTTAACACACTCTGGACAAAATTGAAGGAGACAAGTGAACGTATTAACTCCCACTTAGGCTGTAGAATATCTTCTTCTGGAACAAACCACTTAGCTCCAGCTACTTTTTTTTTTTTTTTTTTTTAAGATTTTATTTATTTATTTGACAGAGAGAGATCACAAGTAGGCAGAGAGGCAGGCAGAGAGAGAGAGACAGGAGGAAGCAGGCTCCCTGCTGAGCAGAGAGCCCGATGCGGGACTCGATCCCAGGACCCTGAGATCATGACCCGAGCCGAAGGCAGCGGCTTAACCCACCAAGCCACCCAGGCGCCCCAGCCCCAGCTACTTTTATAAATAGATCAGACCCTGTCCAGGAGCCCACTTAGCTGGGTTCATTTGTATACAATGTCCATACCCTCAGGAATATTAACACTTTATCTCAGATTGCATTAATTTAAATAAAACTTAACAAAAATGGTGTGAAATGAACAAAAACACCATATTCTGTGATGAATCAAATGAAATACATTTTCAGTTGCTGTTTTCCCCATTTAAAGATAAAATTTCTGATAACTGTCATTATTTGTGAAAAGACACAAGACCAACAGTTTGTGTGCATGTGTGTTTTGGTTTTCGGTTTTTGGTTTTTTTCTTCCCCTTAAGGCTATAGCCATATTGTCACTAATAAAGATCTCAAATTTGCCTGGAAGCTTTCATGGCAAATTGTCAGTCTGAGGGAAGTCACCATCCAGCCAAATGGCTTTATACATCATCAGTGCCTTTCTTCCACACACATTCTCTTCCTGGTTTAGACATTAGTTACCCTGGTTCTACAATGACACAGTATTTGCATCTCTCTCCTGTCCATAACTCCTAAAAGTTGGGGACCTCTCACTTTGGTTTCCCCAGAGCATGACATTTTATTTGGTGCTTGGGGGGCAATGGGCAGTTCAAGAAGTATGTTAATACTATCACTCAATGTCTTGATCCATGCTATGCACCAACAGTGTAGTAAATATCGTTCATTTCTTGTAACAAAGGCAGTAGGAACTTCTCCCAAGGGACGGAATTCCAAGGACAGAATGAAGGCAGAAAGGGAGCTGGTCTATTTGGACCTACTTTGTGAGAGACACTGGTTTAGATATTTATATGTATACATTATACCACTGAACTGTCACAATCCTGCAAATTCTTACATGCTTGGGTTTCTATGTAGCAAGTTTAGCAAGCCACCCAAATTCACAGTGACAGGCCCGTGAGTCAAATCCAGCATGCTTGACTCCATGATTGTCAAGTCCACTAGCCCCATATATCATGAATCTGAGATTCATGAGTGTGTAGGTGCTATCAGGAAATGTCAAAAATGCCCATTTCAGAGACACATGGATGGCTCAGTTGGTTAATTGTCTACCTCCAGATCAGGTCATAATCCCAGCATCCAGGGATCGAGTCCCCCATCAGGCTTCTTGCTTACCAGGAGCCTGCTTCCCACTCTGCCTGCCTCTCCCTCTGCTTGTGCTATCTCTCTGACAAATGAATAAATTAAATCTTTTGTAAAAATCTTGTTAAAAAGGCCCATTTTAAAGAATGTTTTAAAACATTGTTTGGACAGCAATAGAAGCGAAAGCAGAAAGACATAATGTAACGACAGATAGTTTATGTGGGAGCCCTTTGGGTAATCTGGTGGATGAATGTTTTTAAATTAGTTTTTCGTGGACATGGGGAGTTAGAGAGGAGAAGGAAGGTGGGAGAAATTGGAAGGGAAGCTGAACCATGAGAGACTATGGACTCTGAAAAACAATCTGAGGGTTTTGAAGGGGCGGGGGTTTGGGAGGTTGGGGTACCAGGTGGTGGGTATTATAGAGGGCACTGCTTGCATGGAGCACTGGGTGTGGTGCAAAAAGAATGAATACGGTTATGCTGAAAATCAATAAAAAATAAATTTAAAAAAATTAGTTTTTTGTAAACTGCAAAAAAAGAAAAGCACTCCCATTTATAGCGTACACTTTATGGTTGACAAAGCACGTGCCAACAATAAAAATAATGAGGGGTTACCGTTACAATTCATAGAAAAGGAGGTATAGGGAAATTGAATGAAAGGGAATAACAAAGTAGGTTCAGAAGTCCATCTTCCTTGTAAAAAAAATTAACCTGAAAGTGCGTTTCTGCCACCTCTCTCCTGTTTGATCTGGTAAAGAATGACCACGATACAGGAATTATAGTTCGGGGTTTTGAAAAGCATAATAGCTTTATACCAACACTTGAGCTTTTATTTTTTTATTTACGTATTTATGGCTAACAAGATAGCTCGATTTGATATGCGGTTCCTGACAACCAACCTCAGAAGTAATTCCATCTTCATGAGAAGTCAGAAAGAACCACAAACCAAACCTCAAAATAGATTCAAAGAGAAAATAGTCTTAAAAAAATTTCCCTTCCTAAAGCCTCTCCGTTCGGCTCAGGTCATGATCCTAGGGTCCTGGGATTGAGCCCCATGTCTGGCTCTCTGCTCAGCGGGGAGCCTGCTTCCACTTCTCTCTGTGCCTGCTCTCTGCCTACTGGTGATCTATGTCTGTCAAATAAATAAATAAAATCTAAAAAAAAAAATTTCCCTTCCTATCAGAAGCAGACCAAACCACTAACAAATTTCCCAGAAAGCTTCATCTAAAAGGTTGTACTTTCTTCAAACACCCAGCAGGACCTTCTTCTCTGGGCCTGGTATTTCTTCAATGGCCTATTCCAGAGAATAAGACACTAAATTACTGAGTGCCATGGGCCTCAGAACCATGAAAGAGATAATCAGAGGCACAAAGCAGTCCTCTGGTCACCAAGAGGGTATGTAAATGTTTGCTGCTTTTATGCATTTTTCAAAGCTGAGTTTTTATCTGGAGGCCGTTCCTTTATGATAAATTGCTGATACCGTATAGTAAAAGCCATTAAATGATCTTCTACAAACCATTTCCTATCTTTGCATTCTCATGTGCCAAGATAGACACGGATTATTTAAATCCCTGAAGAGAGTGCTATTGCATTTAAATTGCCTGTAACCTTCGTGCAATAGATTTATGGTTGATGATAGATTTAGTTAAGAGATAACTGTTTTAAATATTTATTCTCAGTAAAGGATTTCAACCCATGCTCATTTAAGTAAGTTGGTGCATAATCCCTTTTCTATGAAACCATAGTGCAAGGACCAATGCCGTGCTTCCCAGAGAACCCCAAGCTCTTTTTCTGGAATGGCCATATGCCTATGTACCAGGCGTCCTCTTTTCACTCGCTTTGTGGAGCACCTACCATGGAGGTCATGTAATAACCAATGACCAAAAAACAAACAAAAAACCCAAACATCCAGGTCGAAGTTATTCGCGCCTGCCATCATGCAAAGGCAGACCCTGCCTGAGGGATTCTCAGTTTTTCCGCCCCCCCTCCCCCACCCTCCCCTGGCTCTTCCTCTCTCCACATTCACATGCCTTCTGGCCTCCCTTTCCTCTCCTCATTTTCACTTTTATTAAATGGTTTTTTTCTGCATGTTGTCCCGCAGAGCGATTTCATGAATGAACATACAGGAAACTGAGTCGGAGCCCAGCTGTGAGACCCCACCTGTGGAGGCCTTTCATTAGAATGGTCTCTGGTTCTAGCCTCAGTTCAGAATACTGTGTGTACCTGAGGACCGAGTCCAGATGTTTCTTTCATCTCTGACTTGAATTTGAAATCCTAATGTCACTATGACCTGGGAAGCCGAGGTCCACAGCATCTTCATCTGAAATTCCACTAGAGCTCCCATTTACCTAGTGCCCAGCCTGAGTCTGTTTTCCACTACTTCAGGGTTCTAGAAGTTCATGCACTGCCCACCACTGACAGTAGGGGCATCTCTCTGTCCAGATTTTCCCTTTACATAAGGAGGTCAGTTACAGGAGATTAGGGCCCACTCTAACCACCTCACTGTAATGTGATTGCATCTGTAAGGACTCTAGTTCCAAATAAGTTCACGTTCTGTGGTACCAGAGATAAGGACAGCAGCAAGGTTTCTGGGGGAAATGCAGGTCAGCTCTTAACAGTCCACTCTCTGGCTCCCCAAATTCGTGTCCTTCCCGTGTGAAAAATACTTTCACCCAATGCCCTCCAAAGCACTAATCATCCCAGAATCAACTCAAAATCTGAAATCTCATCTGTCCTCCTCCACTGAAAGACCCTGATCTCACCCAGACCATGGGACCTGAGGACTGCATCCAGAAGCCACAATCTCCTGGTAAAGCTGCCCATCAGGTCCTGATATCACCCTCATTCGTCCCAGCAGCTGAGGGCCTACAGTTCCCAGAGACAGTTTCTCAGAGAAAGTTTGAAGACCACCTCAGAGGACGTTGTTTGGGAGTGGATGAAGCGGGAAGGGGGTCAGAGCCTCCTGCCATTCCCAGGGCACCCAGAACCCAGAGAGTGAGGCCTTGGGTGCTTTCTAGTGACAGATTCAAGGCAATTTTTCGACTTTGGGACTTCAGAGCTAACTTAGTTTTCATTTGTGATTATTATTTTTGTGGGGGGGCCATAGCTTTTCTTTTGACCTATGGCTGTTTTCACTCCCGGTTTTGAAGAAGCCCCTAAATCCTAGCCCTGTTGAGGACTCCGAAAGCTCTCAGAGCAGCAGTACTGGGGGACAGTGTGGACACATGGTTTGGTTTCTCCTCTGGCCTGATTCTGCGGCAGCCCCGCTCTGTCCTCCTCAGACTTCAGAGCAATAGCTGAATAAGTGGAGAAAGGACCAGGGGGTCAGGAAGGTGGCCACCGAAGAGTGACTTCTCTGGAGGGTGGCTGAGCTAGCGAGTGAGCGTGTTAGTCCAGCTCTGCCTGCAGTCTGGATGGAGCTGAACAGGGGCCAGCGAAGGGGAGGAGGAGCAGAGAGCGGGGACAAAGGGACCAAAGAGGAGATTCAGACGAAGGGAAGTAATTGTGAGGAGAGAAGAAACTCTAGAAGACAGGCATGTAAGAAAGGAAAAGGGATGAATTGGGCATCAGGAAAGGGCACCACCAGGGATGGAGAGAGGGGAAGGGAAGAGGGAGGGAGGGAGGAAAGGGGAAAAGAAGAAGGGAGGAGTCAGCAGGCCAGGGCTCCCCCTGAATCTGAAGAAGAGGTGGCTGGTCCAGCTTGTCAAACAGGATGCTCACTCTTTGGTCCCAGTTTCTGCTCCCAGTGCTACTGGGCTTTGCAAGGAAGGCAGGATGTCCCCTGGGACCCACTGGAGCCCACTGGAGCCCACTGGAGCCCACAGGAGGGTGCGAGAGGTAAGATGCCACCTGGTCCTGTCCTGAGCTGCTCCCAGCTGCTAGCCTCACCACATGGTGCAAGACGTACCCCAGAACAAAGGACACAGGCCTGCATGTCTGCCGGTGGCCCTGGGCACTTAGCTCATCGCAGTGAACCACACAGCCTCCTCAACCCAGGCTTTCAAAGCCTGCTTCTTCGTTCCTGGCTTTCATGTCTGTATGAACATGAGCCAGATCTAACTCATCTCCGACAGACAATTCTGACTCACCCCGTGTCAGATTTTTATTAGTGGTTGTGATAGAGTAAGATAACAATGCTCCAACAAACCGACTATTTCCTTCCACATGACCTCAACAGTCTTATACATTTTCATAGCGAAAAAATCTTGTCTCCTTCCATTAAGCTCATAATGTGGTCTAATAGTATACATGTGCCTTCGTTAGATGCGAATCGATACAGAGGTCCTTTTTTTTTTTTAATTTTATAAGATAAAGTCAGTGAACACATCTAACTTGACGAATACGTCTCTAAAATGTCAATCCAGGCAAAGCTTTTTCTGCCTACAGTTTGGAGGCTACGTGGTGACATTTTAAAAACGCTGTCAGTCCCTCAGTGAGGCTTTAGAAGCTAGCCAGGGCTTACTACGTGCCAGGCACTGTGTCAGGTGTTGGAGCTAAACGGATGGAGAGCTTGGAGGCAGGCTGGGGAGGGACATCCGTGACACAACCACAGCTAGAAACGGAGGCCAGTGCTAGAAAAGAGAGAGCAGGCTGCATGGAGAGTGTGTACCATGGGGCTTGTGAGCTCACGAATAAGTGGGAGTAACTGGAGTGGTGAGATGGGGGAGAGGAAGAGGGTCTTCCCATCAATGGGAATCACGTGTGCTTGGAGGCAGGCACCATGAGGGGTCTCCACAGGAAGAGGGAGGCAGCGTGGTTGAAGGGCAGAAAGACAGGGCAGAACAGGCATCAGTCAATTGGAAGGGTAAGAAGAGACGGATGGGAGGATTATGGATGCCTTTGGAGGACTGAGAATTTGTTAGAAGATCAGTGCAGTTTTCTATGGAGACAAATGCCAGGAACTGATAGGTCTTTGAAAGGTCACTCTGGCTGCCTTTTGGCAAAGGGGTTGGTAAAAGGCACGTGCAGGTGTGAACACACCAGGTGGGAGGTGAGTGCAGGAAATCAGGTGAGGGAGCATGGGAACTTGGTCCGGGGGTATATAAGGGAAAATAGCCTTTAATGAGTTCCACAAATTGGCACCAGCTGTAGCTTCATTACAGCCCTGGAAGGAGTAGGTGGGTGTGTCCTGGAGGTTACAGAAATTACATGAGAAATGGAAGTCTTTTTAGATCTTTTTTCCAACTAGAGGAACTCTCACCTTATTGATAGAATTCCAGAGTGGGAACGGATGGACATGAGGACATCTTTGAAATGTCTGAATATGTTCTTCGACATCTTTGCAAGTGACGAGGAGACCTTGACCTTAGGAGGCCTCGGCCTTCTTTGTAGCCAAGAAGATTTCACCTACAGATTTGGGTTCTCCCTTTTAAAGTCAAGAAGACAGTCCTTCCAAAGGACACCTCCTATCATTATACACTCTCATCATACCACACTTGCTGGGATCTCCAAGACCCTCTGTTCCAGGTTGTGAGTATCCACTTTGGCCACGCTGGTCTTGCCAAGAACACCACCACAGGAAATCTAGAGCCTGTAGTGCTATTAATAACATCATCTAAGACTGTCTTTGCTGCCCTCATGGCCTCTTCCCACCATGACTCACTGAAGCTTTTTACACGTTGTATCCATTAAGCTATAGTTCCCAAAGCTCATCTTCTCTAGTGCCATCAATTTTTAGGGGACCAGGCAAACCTTAAACTTGTCCCCCTTAATTAGATCCCTGTGCCCCCACAATCTCTTTGAATGCCTTTCACCATGATCCTTGAATGAGCTCTGAGACCACTGCTGCACTGCTGGTACCTAACACTTCTTGGCACCTTGTCTGTTAGTTCTTGGAAGAGGAGGTGGCTATGGAGGTGAGTGGGCATGGGAGTGGGAGGATTTCTCCCTTCACTTCCTTTTTTGTTTTTTCAAATAATGGGTTTTGAGGGGGAGGGAAAGGTTAACCAATTTATTTTCCATCTCCCATTGATAAAATGTTTACCACTCCCCATTGAAAGATTTTAGATCTTTCTTTAGAATCTCCAGGAAAATCTCCCAAACCCAGCCCACCACCATGTGGATTCAGCCATCTTCTGATTCACCTCCAGATTGTATCCTCCTAACTGCTCAAGCCACAGGTTAAGGGCGAAATGTTCAATGCCCAAGCAATTAAGTGGGGAACACGTTTATCTAAACAATTGCATGCAGCTCTGTATCTGCATACAGGGGGTCTCTCCCAAGACTTTCCAACCTCAGCAAAACAAGAAAAAGCCCCAGCGACCTGGGGGTATATATCATTCATTCATTCCTGTGTTCAACACTCATGGCGGATCCCCACCGAGACAGTGGGAGAGCAAGGACAGGAGCAATCCCGGAGGCTGAAGTCTGAGGAGGATTTCAAATTCAAGTCAGAGATGAAAGAAACATCTGGACTCTGTCCTCAGGTACAGGCAGTATTCTGATCTGAGGCTAGAACCAGAGACCATTCTAATGAAAGGCCTCCACAGGTGGGCTCCGACTCAGTTTCCTGTATGTATATTCATTCATGAAATCGCTCTGCGGGTCAACATGCAGAACAAAACCAATTAATAAAAGTGACAATGGGGAGAGGAAAGGGAGGCCAGAAGGCTTGTGAATGTGGAGAGAGGAAGAGCCAAAGGAGGAGGGGGGAAGGGGGGGGTGGAAAAACTGAGAATCCCTCCCTGTGCTCCTTGCTGCCAGGGAGGTCTGAGGGACTAGTTTCTACCTGGGATCCCAAGTCCAGTACAAAAGTGGCGGGGCCACAGCTCGGGATGAGGGAAGGGGGTCCTCGGCACACGCGCGTGGGGGTGCCAAACGAAGGGGGCTATTGCGCTCGCTGCGGGGGGCACCGCGCCTGGCTCCATCCCCAGCCCGACCCCGTGGGGACCCGGGTGCGGCGCGTCGTCCGGGGTGGTCCCGCTGCCCCGGGGGTCGCGGGAGGCTGGGTCCCGACACCCCCGCGAGCTCGCGGCCCCCGCTTTCTGCTCCAGGTGAGAGCGCAGCGCGGTGTCACTTTACCTGCTCGCAGAGGGTCGTCCTGAGAAGCCATGGGGCAGGGCGGGGCAGCGGGCCGGGCCGTGGGAGCGGGACAGCGTGGCCTCAGGAGCTGGGCTGGAGCCCGGGAGTGCTGGTGTCCTGCAGTGCGGACTGGGCTGCAGCAGAGCACAGCGGAGCTGCGCGCCCCTCCTCCGCCAGCTCCTCCACCTCCTCTCAGACTCTCCGCTGCGTCCTCCGCGAGCTCACTCCCGGATTCTGCAATTAGCAAAGCCCCTTCACTGGACCGCCCACGCCCTCGCCCCCCTCCCCCTCCCCCTCCGTCCTGAGGCGCGGGCCCGGGGCACGGGCTCCGGGAAAGCCCGGGGGGCTTGCGAGGGTGGCCAGCGCCAGCGCTGAGCGGCCTCCTAGCCTGGCTCCCCGAGCGGGTGTCCACCTGCTGCCTGGCTGCAAAAAGATCATCAGCCCTAAACCCCGGCTGCACTCTCGGGTCACTTCGCTGGCTTCCTGATTGTGCCCAAAGCCGGGAACCAGCTTCCCCAGCACAGGCCTGGGCTGAGATGCTTGCCCGCCATCTGTTTAAGCAGTCTCCTCCTCTCCAGGCAGGGTCCCCCATTGCATGATGGCACCCACGAATCACTTAGACCTGGATGTTTTGGTTTTTTGTTTCTTTTTTGGTTATTGGTTATTCCATGACCTCCATGGTAGGTGATCCACAAAGGGAGTGAAAAGAGGACGCCTGAGGCATACGCATATGGCCATTCTAGAAAAAGAGCTTGGGGTTCTCTGGGAAGCGCGGCATTGGTCCTTGCACTATGGTTTTGCTGCATCAAAGAGTTCCTTCTTCTTCAAATATAAATATATAAATATATTGATCAAGTCACTCGCATGTCTTAGGAGAATGTCATACCTTTAGTAGCAAACTTGAAATCTTGGACATTGGTTTTGATTTTTGTTTTGGTTTGATTTGGTTCGGTTTTTGTAATTTTAAAAATCCCTCCAGCCCTTGGCTGTGTCTGACCTGAGTGCTTTCTGCTGTTTCTGCAACAAAACTGTCAGGGCAGTGAAAACTCTCATTGTTTACAGTGGCGCCCCCTTCTGAACACGTTGTTAATAAAAAGATTTTTTTTTTTTTTTTTTTTTTGGGTATTGTAAATGTGAAACAACAATGAGGTATTTCAAAGAGGTGAACCACAGGTAAATTTCTCTAAGTGTGGGTGAGGGTTACTCAAAAAGAAACTTGACAAGGCTTTTAAAGATACCGACAATCAATATAACATAACGTGACTGATTGTTACCGTGCTCTTAACCTGGCAAACACTTGTTGGCTTCCAAGGAAAACGAACATAGTTGAGATGGTTCTAGCGGCCTTCTAGCACAGGGTCTCATGAGGCAGGGATTCTAGCCCCTGGCTGTGCAAGGTATGAGGCCTGTTAGTGATTCTATTTTTTCTTCTGCAGAATGGGTCTTTCTGCATTCCAGGTCCTATCTACCCCAATAAATAATGCGGCGATTCTCTCAGTGAGTTGTACTTTTGGTTTAAACAGCCAACTGTCTCTTAAAAAGGACTTTTGTTTAAAGTCCTTTAAAAAAAAAGTCCTTTCAAAAAAAATTTTTTTTTTAATTTTTATTTTTTAATCCCATATGTTTACTCTGATCCTGGAACTTTGTCATTTTGACCTTATCTGCTGATTAAAATATTCTTCATCATCAGCACCTCCTGCTCTCCTCTCCTGGTGGTCTGTCCGGAAGGGGTCTTCTCTAGCTCTTCTAGCAGAGGATGGGCACTTCCCCTCTACCCCTGTTGCCAGACCAACCTTACCTATCCTGCAGGGACAGGTCGGCCTGGCCTTTTATCTGTTGTTCTCTTCTGAGTGGTTAGTTTTTCATAGATACCGTGCTTTGCTTTTGTCAGGATTTACCCTGGACTATCAAAACCCTTATCTTGTGCCAGTGAATCCTAAGAAACAGACCTGATGAGAGAACCAGGAACTCGAACAGATCGTATTTATCCTGAATGTTTCGTCCAAAATGAAGAATACATTTCTGAGGAGCCTCAAGATGTCTTAGAAGGGAAGTTTCACCAACTCTGTCATGAAGGGGCATCAATTCTGATTCTGTGTCAATTTTCCTACTTTCCCAGCTAGTAATTCTCTTCCTCAGAAAGCCCACTCTCAACCATTTCCTCTCTCAAAGGCAGTTGCTCTTCGAGTCTGCACATGGCACTTGGGGCCTGCTTGTCGTTGGCTACTGCCCTCTGTACCTTGGGTCTAACAGCTTCGGGGCATCAAGATGAAATCGTCTCTTGTTCTAAGACTTAATATAGTTTGGGGCACATGGTAAGCAATAATCACTTTTTTAGTTGATCCAAGTGTTCGACCTTTCTTAATTATTCTAGTACCACAGTTTACTTGTTCTAAGATTTGTCCTCCCCACCCCATTCTATAACTCTTGCAGTTGATGACATATCCTAGTTTAACTGACAGCATTTCTCTTTCTTAGTCGAACATAAACTATAGTGCATCTTACCCTTGATGAAAGCTAGGTTGCAATTAAATACTCTATTATGGTTACGATTCTGATATTTGAAATCCTCCGGTAGCTCCCTGTGCCCCCACAGTGTAGTACCTCACCTTCTCGGCATAGTATACAAACCAGCTCACCCCCAGTGTTAACCCCGGGGCTCAGCCTCCATCCCCAGGTGATGCTGCCAGATCAGCTGCCCGTTGTCCTGAACTTGCTGTAGATTCCCGAATGCACTGTGCTGCCTCCTGGCACTTTGAAAGTGACACACTCATCCCCATTCTTCGCTTTGCCCTTGTCTATCACCTCCCCTCAAAATCTGTTCCTAAGTGCCTTTTCCCAGCTCCAACCTACCCTTGGCAGTCTTTTATCTCCCTGTGGTAAAACCTGTCACACTGCACCATGGACATGCCCGTTGTCCCCCTGAGAAGAGAAAAGGGACAGTGAGGGCCCCCCAGCATTTGCAGCTCTAGTGCAGAGCCCCATGCCTGGCTTGCAGGAAATGCCAGATCATGAAGACAAACGGAGATCATCCTCTGGCTAAAACCAGCTCTTCTTTGCCTACCGCAGGATCTGGATCAATACAGAGCAGCCCGTTATTATTGCTGTTTTTCTAGGGATTTTTTACCCATATATTTCCCAGGTCTTGACTCTTTTTGTAGCACTTTAATTCAGGCTTCAACCACTTCCTAGTCAGACCAGGTGAAATCATTTTCCTTCCCATAGCCTCGGTATATTTCACACCTAGTAAATCTTTTTTGAAAGATCTTATTTACCCATTTGACAGATCAAAAGTAGGTAGAGAGGCAGGCAGAGAGAGGGGTGGGGGAGCAGGCTCCCCGCTGAGCAGAGAGCCCGATGTGGGGCTCCATCCCAGGACCCTGAAATCATGACCTGAGCCGAAGGCAGAGGCCTAAACCACTGAGCCACCCAGGAGCCCCCATATCTCGTAATTTTTAATCAACGTGCAAAAAGTATTGTACATATTGATGAAGTTCAAACAAATTCTGTGAAACCGTAGATGGACTTAAAGATACTATTATGTATCAAATATTGTAAAAATTAAGCAAGGAAATAGCAAACATAAAATAACCATAGCATACAAACTTGGGTAGATACAATAGGTGTGATCATGTTCTACTTCATAAAGAGATGAGTTAATAGATAAATAGAAGTAACTAGACTTTTTAGACGTTAATAAAACTTTGCCTGTTATTTTTTAGCTATATAAAATATATGGTTTTCTAACAAAAACGCTTATCTTAAAAATATTTAAAAATAAATTTCAGGCTACTCATAAGGTTCTATTTACTTTTCCACTGAAGGAAAATCTGGTTGTTGTAGTTGTAGTTGTTTGTTTGGTTTAGTCTCCTCCTAGTTTTTATTATTATAATGTGGAATGAGGAATGTTAAATTGAAAAGTGAATTATTTTATAGACAAAATTCATTACTTGATTCACTTCCTGGTACAGCAGATGGAACTCCTGAAAACATGCCCTTTTGCCTTACGGAAGAGTAACAGATATGCTTACTTCTGAAACATGCTTGGTGGTGGCCCTAAATAGTGACACCATACTAAACATTTTGAATATTTGCAATTACTTTTTATAGTCATAGGGCTCCAAAAGACACTGCTAGTCTCTTAGTAGGTATTTCAATAAAGCTAAAAGTTGCCTGACTGTTTAAAAATATTAACAAGGCACAAAACATGGCAGAAGTATTGTCCTCAGATATTATTTTTTTCCATATGCTCCTGATTCCAGACATGACAAGTTTTTTTTAAAATTTTTTTATAAAAGATTTTATTTATTTCTTTGACAGAGATCACAAGTAGGCAGGGTCAGGCAGAGTGAGAGGGGGGAAGCAGGCTCCCTGCTGAGCTGAGAGCCCGATGTGGGACTCGATCCAAGGATTCTGGGATCATGACCTGAGCCGAAGGCAGAGGCTTTAACCCACTGAGCCACCCAGGTGCCCCCATGACAAGTTATTTTTTTTTAAAGATTTTATTTATTTATTTGACAGAGAGAGAGATTACAAGTAGGCAGAGAGGCAGGCAAAGAGAGAGAGGAGGTAGCAGGCTCCCCGTTGAGCAGAGAGCCCAATGTGGGGCCCCATCCCTGGACCCTGAGATCATGACCTGAGCTGAAGGCAGCGGCTTAACCCACAAGCCACCCAGGAACCCGACAAGTTATTTTTGATAGATATATATACAATGTATTTTCCAGTTATAAGAAAAATGGTTCTGCTCTTTTTAACCTTTTTTAAAAATTACATAATTTTTTTAAATTTAAATTTTATTTTTTAATGTTTTACCTTTCTTTTCTTTTTTTAAAAAGATTTTATTTATTTATTTGACAGACAGAGATCACAAGTAGGCAGAGAGACAGGCAGAGAGAGAGAGTGAGAGAAGCAGGCTTCCTGCGGAGCAGAGAGCCCGATGCAGGGCTCAAATCCAGGACCCTGAAATCATGACCCGAGCCAAAGGCAGCAGCCCAAACCACTGAGCCACCCAGGCACCCCAATGTTTTACTTTTCAATATACTACTTAGAATATAAACCCTATTCCATTTTGTAAGAAGGTTACCATTTAAGAAATGGTAATTTTCTCATTGTGTCTTCCCCTCTCATTGCTTTATTTTGAATAAAACATTTCACAATAAACATAACTGATGCTTTCCTTTTGATGGTCCCTCTGTTGGTCATATTGTATATGAGCCATGACAATTAGTTTTACAACATTTATTCATGTTTGTTGATATGTTTTATCATAACTAATTTTCCCTCCCTTATCTAGATTCCCCAGCTTTCAGACAGGTGGACACTTAATAAACCATACCCAAGGGATGTATCAAGTACTTCTTAGACATCTCTCAGATCCTTGAGGTCTCATTTTGCCTAGGGATTTGCAATAGGTTCTGCCAGAGGCACCACTGTGACAACTGATGTCCATGGTCTATCTCCTGCTAAGCTCAAGAGGTCACTGGTTTCCAAGTTTATCTATACAATTAATGCACTCCATCAAGTTCTTTTTTTTTTAATATTAACAAACTTATTTTAAAGTTTATATGGAGAGGCAAAGACTCACAATAGTCAACATAGTGTTGAAGGAGAACAAAGCCTGAGGACTGACTTCAAAGTTTACCATAACCATGGGGCGCCTGGTTGGCTCAGTGGGTTAAGCTTCTGCCTTTGGCTCAGGTCATGATCCCAGGGGCCTGGGATCGAAGGGGCCTGGGATCGAGTCCCGTATTGGGCTCTCTGCTCAGCAGGGAGCCTGCTTCTCCTCATTTCTCTCTCTGTCTGTCTCTCTGCCTATTTGTGATCTCTCTCTCTGTCAAATAAATAAATAAAATCTTTAAAAAAAGTATACCATAACGATAATTGGAAGCAAGATATTGTAATACCACAGAAAGACTAGATTAAAGGAACAGAATATATATTATCAATTATATTTTATATTTAATATAAAAGCAAAAGCAATACAAGAGAGCAAAATACAATCTTTCAAACAAATGGTTCTGGAGTAATGGTGAAGCTAAATGTAAAAATATAAAATAAAATAAATAATAAAATAAAATAAATCCAGGCAGATATCATACACTCTTCACAAAAATTAACTCAGATTAAATTATAAACCTAAACATGAAACATGTAGAAGGTAATATAGAAGAAAATTTAAATGACCTTGGTTTTGGAAATAACTTTAGCTACAAAAGCACAAGCACTGAATTTAAAAATGTCTACTCTGTGAAACAATGCCAAGAGAATGAAAAGGCAAAGCACAGACTGTGAGAAAAAATTTGCAAAATACACATCTGGCAAAGGACTGTTAATCAAAAAGACACAAAGACCCCTTAAAACTCAACAATCGTGGAAAAACCTGATTACAAATGAGCCAAAGACCTTAGCAGATACCTCACAAAAGAAAATATTACAGATGGCAAATAAGCATATAAAAAGATGCTTCACATCATATGTCATCAGGAAAATGCAAATTAAAACAAAAAAGAGACACCAGTACATACCCAGAATCCAGAACACTGACAACAGAACACGAAATGTTGGTGAGGATGTGGAGCAACAGGAATGTTCTTCCATGTCTATTGAGAATAAAGAATGGAAAACAACTTGGCAGTTTCTTACAAAACTAAACATATTCTTGCCAGATGATTCAGCAGTAGCAGTTCTTGGTATTTATCCAAAGAAGATGAAACCTATACCCACAAAGATGTCTATAGTAGTTTTATTCATTACTGACAAAAGCTTGGAAGCAACCATGATATCCTTTCATAGGTGAAAGTTCAAATAAAGTGTAGTACATGCAAACAATGGAATCTTATTTAATGCTAGAGAAATGAATTACCAAGCCATGAAAAGATATGGATATAAATATTTAATAAATATTTGATTTTAGGCTTCTACCAGTCTATCAATAGTAGTAGTATATTTTAACAGTGAATGCTCAGCATTCAAGAATTTACCTAATAAAATATTTGGGGTTCCATATTTTAAATACTTCAACCTCTATGATTATATTCCTAATAATTTTGAATTGGGGTAAATAAACCTTAATTTTTTGTAACTTGTTTCTTATTGCAAAAGAGCTCAATGAAATTTTAGAAAATAAAAATTTACCAAAAAAAAGTTTAGTTTACTATTGCCAAATAATTTAAAACTTTACCTTATATTCAAATACATATATTTTTCTAAAATTGATTTATAGGCTACTAAAACCAAAAACTTTTAGTTATACTAGATTTCATATCATGCAATCAATGCCAGAAAGCCATCTGGCGATGACTTGTCTTAAATAGAGTTAAGATGGGTGTTATTACAATGCAAGATGGAAACAAAGATAGTATAACAATTGAGTGTTACATAACTTTTCTGTTTTGATCAAGTTACTAATCTACAAAAGGCTTTTATCGGTGACACACTTGGGAATTTAATAAAACTTTTAAACTAGCATGTGCGACTCATTCCTGGAAAACAACACAATCAATAACACTTTCTTTAGATGAAATCATGACTATTTCTCCATTAGAATAAAAAAGGGAGCAACCCCAATAAGTTTATTGAACATGAAAAGTTGAAATGCTATAATGCTCCTAAGGAATTAAATGATCCAGTCATGAATTACAAAAAAAAGATATAAATTACCAAAGTGTTTGTATAATGGAATGTACAACTGCCCATTATCGTTCAATAGTGTAGGCTTGTACAAGAACTCTATAGAAGAACTCCACTTCTAAACCGTGGAAAATATGTTCCCTTTCCCCCTATATACAACTATTAAGCCATTCATTTAGCTTTTAAAATATCCACTTAATACAGGCTTTTTACTCATTTGAACAGGCAGCAGGGCTCTATTCTTATTGCTTACATCTGAAGGATAAACATCTAGCGTAAGAGGTAAAGCCCATAAAGGAGCCCAATAATAACAAGAAAATACAGTTTAGTGAGCCCTTACAATCTGCCAGCTACCTTTCTGAGAATACTTCAATTAATAAAACATATAAAATACCTGACCACAAAGAGCTTGCATTCTTTTGAAATATAATAGTAAAATAAACCAATAATAGAGGGGCACCTTAGTGGCTCAGCCCATTGAGTGACTGCCTTTGGCTTGGGTCATGATCTCAGGGTCCTGGGATGTAACTTCCCAGCAGGCTTTCTAGGCAGTGGGGTGTTTTCTTCTTCCTCTGCGCCCACTCCCAATTCTCTCTCTCTCTGTCTCCAATTGGAAAATAAACCAATAATAGAATAATCATTGATGGTTGATGGTGATAAGTGTTACAAAGAAATACAAGAAAGGTAAAAGCCATTGGAGAATGCTGGGATGAAAGTTAATTGTATTTTGTGTTGGGTGGTTATATCTCATTTGTGAGATGTTATTTGCACAAAGACCCAGGAAGTGAAGGAGGGTGTTATACAAATATTAAAGGAAAAGATTGCTCTAGGCAGAGCAAGTAAGTATATAGACTTTGTGTGAACAGCTGGTCTGTTACTTTTGAGGAAAAGCAAAAAGGCCAATCAGGAGTTCATAGTGGTGGAGAGAGGAAGAACGTATTGACGTATGACGCTCTAGTACATTGAAACGCCTTCAGTTTTTATTTAATATGAAAGGGGAAGATACCAAAAGACTTTCAACAGCGGAATAAAATCATCTGACTTGATTATTATGTTAAGTTGCTGTACCAAAATAAATTTGCAGGGAGAAAGGAGTGCAGTATGTGTGGAAGTGGGGTTATCAATCAAGTCAATAATTCAGGAACATATGATGGTGTTTTTAGCATGCTGGGTGGTAATAGAAGTGGTGAGGTATGGTTTTTATTTTGTATCTATTTTGATGGTGAATATTCTGGTAAACAGGATGGGGTATGTGCAGGACAGACAATATCAACATTTATTTTACCTGCACAAACAGAAGGGAGGAGTCTTCATTCCCTGATATGGAGAGAATTCTGAGTTCAAATGTTCTTTCTGATTAAATGGCATAGTGATGATGAGGATTTAGTCAGACAGTGAAAGAGAGCAGTAAGCATAATGTTAAGCGGTAAGACATTATAATACATTTGAACATCAAAAAACGTTGTGTTGGATCACCCGTTTATGTGAGTAAATAAATAAATAAAGTTTCCTGGGGTTCTGATAGAGGTAAAGAAGACTACTATATGATCCAAAGGGGCATGTGCACCAAATGTTTATAGCAGCAATAGCCACAATAGCCAAACTATGGAAAGAACCTTGATGTCCATCAACAAATGCATTATATATATATATATATATATATATATATATATATATATATATATGATGGAATACTATGCAGCCATCAAAAGAAATGAAATCTTGCCATTTGCGATGACATGGATGGAACTAGAGGGTATTATGCTTAGCAAAATAAGTTAATCAGAGAAAGAGACTATCATATGATTTCCCTGATATGAGGAAATGGAGGTGCAATGTGGTGGGTTTGGGGGACAGGAAAAGAGTAAATGAAACAAGATGGGATCGAGAGGGATACAAACCATAAGAGACTCTTAATCTCACAAAACAAACGGAGAGTTGCCAGGGCGGTGGGGAGGGTAGGGAGAGGGTGGTGGGGTTATGAACATTGGGGAGGGTATGTGCTTGGTGAGTGCTGTGAAGTGTGTAAACCTGGCGATTCACAGACCTGTACCCCTGGGGCTAATAATACATTATATGTTAATTTAAAAAGAAGAAGAAGAAGAAGAAGAAGAAGAAGAGAAGAAGACTACTATTAATCCAATGCTATGGTTTTCAGCAAAGAGTGTGTAATCAGGCATATTTTATTAAAATATCCAAGTAAAATGATGGTCGAACATTGGAATAACAGAAAACATAAAAATCAGAGATTTTAAAAAGAGATATGGGACAGTGTAGAGAATATAGTCAATGATATTATAATAGTGTTATATGGTGACAGATGGTGGCTATATTTGTAGTGATCATCGAATAATATATGGAGATATTGAAAACCTGAAACCAATGTAACACTGAATATCCACTATACTCAAATAAAAGAAGAGTAAAAATAAAACATTTAAATTTAAAAAGATAAAAAGAGGGACAAGAATTTGAAAAGTGAATTCAAAATGAGTAAAGATGAGGCTAAGACATACTTTGAACACTCAGGAAAACACCATTTTGAAAATTCTTCCCATTTTGAGAAAACTCAAATGAATCAATACCATAAAAGAACCCATTTTACCTGAGAGATGTAATGAATGCTCAAGAAATAATTTTATGACAGGATAATTCTTCCCTCTGAAACAGCATACAGAAACCAGGGGAAACACTTGGAAGCAAAATAAACTATACTGAAAATAAGAATTAGGAAAAAGATAAATAATGAAAGATAAGAAAATTAGACCTGTGACAGAGATCTAGTGAAGAGAATTTTTAGCTTGTGGTTTAATGTTTTTGAGGATAATCTAGAGTTCATAACTGCCTTGAGACAGGCTGGGTGTAGGCAGTTTAGGCAGACCCCTAAGACAGGCCTACTTTGGGCAGGTGGTGTTGGAGGAGGCCATTGGGCTGGACAAAGACAAATCCAACCATTTGACTAAAGTGTCTGTGAAGATGTTGAAGTCAGATGCAACAGAGAAAGACCTGTCAAACCTAATCTCAGAAATGGAGATGATGAAGATGATTGGACAGCACAAGGACACCATCAACCTGCTGGGTCCTGCACACAGGACGGTCCTTCGTACACTCTCACAGAATATGCCTCCAAAGACAACATACAGGAGTACCTGCAGGCCCAGAGGCCTCCTGACCTGGAGGACTGTTACAATATCAGCCACAATGCAGCAGAGCAACTCTCCTCCAAGGACCTGGTATCCTGTGCCTACCAGGTAGCCAGAGGCATGGAGTACCTTGCCTCCAAGAAGTGCATACACCAAGACCTGGCCACCAGGGAAGTGCTGGTGACAAAGGACAACATGATGAAGATCTCAGACTTCAGCCTTGCCAGAGATATCATCACATCAGTTACTATAAAAAGACAACCAACAGTGGACTGCCTGTGAAGTGGATGATCCCTAAGGCCATGTTTGTCCAGATCTACATCCACCAGAGTGACTTCTGGTCTTTTGGGGTGATCCTGTGCAAAATCTTCACTCTGGAAGCCTCCCATAACCTGGAGTGCCTGTGGAGGTGGTTTTCAAGCTGCTGAAGGAGTCATTTGATGGATAAGCCAATGAGTGCACCAGAGAGTTATACACAATAATGAGGGGTGGCTGGCATGTGGTACCTTCAAGCTGCTGGTAGAAGTCCTGGATCATACTGTGGCCTTGACGTCCAACCAGGAGTACCCGGACCTGTCCTTGGCCCTGGAACAATACTGTCTATGCTTTCCCAACACCCAAAGCTCCACCTGCTCCTCAGAGAAGAATTCCACCTTCTCTCATGTGCCGTTGCCCAGGGAGGCCTATCTGCCCTGACACCCATCCCAGCTTGCCAATGGTGGACTCAAATGACTAGTATCCCTATTACTCCTGTCCAGATTCCGTCATAAGCTGTAACCCTTAACCCCCACCCTCCCTGAAAGACTCACTGCCTTCTCCTTTGTCCCTTTCCTACTGGCAGGAGCCAGCTGCCTACCTGAGGCCTTCACCCTTTGAAGTTCACCTCACTTCCCCTTCCTCTTCCTCCTCCTTACAACCTGCTCATGAAAGAAAGGCACAGAGAGGCAGGTACTTGCTCACGGCTACTTCCTTCCCTCCCATATGTTGGACCAAGACCCCTCCCTGGCATCTGGTACTGCCTGGACGTCGAGGGAGTGGGAGATAAGTCATGCCAGTGAAAGCTGTCGGAGCTTTCCTGTTTTGGTTTTGTCTGCTTAGCATTACATGTAAGACTGAGTTCTGGTGGCAGGGACCTAGTCCTTGGGGCTGTAGCACTAGCTTCAGGAGGTCAACTGCTCTGGGCCTTGGCTAAGAGCAACCCCTGCTCCAGAGATATGGTGCCAAGGGCTTATTAATTATGATACTAATATGCTTTGCTGACCAAATGCCTGGTATCAACAGATGGGAAGGCAAAGACTGGAAGCAGTGTTGTGACCATGGGGTGCAGCCCAAAACTATGAGGAAAAAGATAGAGAAAACAGAATTATGTACTCAAAGGCACATTTTGAAGGACGGATTGAATATAGTCTGCACTGCAAATATTCTTTAATCGTATGTTCTGAATTTCCTAAATTTAAGAAGTATTTGTTCAAATATTTATCTTTAAATAAACCCTAGGAGACTTTTTCCTGGATTCTGGAAAATCAGTCCATTTGGATACAAATCTTTTTGTCACTGATGGAAATTTTAAGCCCTTAACTGTGGAATGTCTAATGTATTCTTACAGCAATTGTGATTTGCCAATACATGGGTGATGTGTGTGTGTTGTGTGTGTTTATTTTTATTTTTGATGGTTTTACTCTTCTATGAGATTTTTAAGTAGACATAATTTTAATAAATTATGATTTGTTGAAATTTATCTGAGGTTATATATAATAAAATGAAATTTGTGTGAACTGAAGAAGTGCGTCTCCATTTGTTTTTTTTTAAGAGTAGACTGGTCTTTAAAAATTGTCCAAAGAAGTACATTATATTCATTATTAAATTTGATAAAATACAATAAAGTATTTATGGTCATATGGAACCATATCAAATTCTACTATTAATTCATATCAATAATTATCATAAGAGGAAAAAGGGATATTTTTCAAAATGAAAATTAGTGTATTTTTCAAAATATGATATAGTGTTATTCACTGAACAGAGGGAAGAAATGTCAAAGTTTAACACAGTTTACAGAATGTTTTAACATAAATTGAAATTTAACGCTGACCAAATTTCACAGTTTTAAGTAAAATGATAGTACTTTAAATCCTTGAAAAGTGGTAAGTGACCCAAAATATTGCTGAGAAAAACAAATTTAACACTACACTAGTCTGAGATGGTTAAGTTATGGTACAACTTGCCATTGTGTATCATCAAATGGTATATTTTTTTCTTTTGGTCTTGTCATTATATTTTATTTTAGCCATTCTGATAAGTGTGTAGTGATATCTCAGTGTCATTTAAATTGCATTTCCTTGATGTCTAATTATGTCAAATTATATTATTTTGATGTTTAATGTTCTGAGCTTTCTCAGTTCAAGACCATGAAGCCACTTAGGAAAAATAAGGTATAGATGCACTCATAGACCAACTCTTATTTAGAAATAAGAACAAACATTACTACCCATTCCAACAAAAAATCGATTTGTTATGCAGTAGGGATTTTATAAATTACCTGACACAACTTATATAGTAAGATGAAATGGGACAGGCGGCTTCTTGCAGCTATATACAACATCATTTAAATTTCAATTTTCAGTATAATTTTTCCAAGGTATACACAGAATATATATTTAATGTAAATTGTGAACATTTTAAACTCTGTATATGGAAATTAACCAATTTTAAGTTTATAACAATCAAAATTAACGGAAGTTTATTTTAAATTAGTTAGCTTTCTCTGCATTGCAAGACAGAATAATCAAGAATAGGTAAGAAAAAAATAATCTCTGTAAAATTACCGGGGGTGCATTATGAAGTGTTCGCTAACCGATCAAACTCACAATTTGGATTGAATGGCAAGTGACTTTTAAACTCTGGAACTCATTGTCAATTTTTTTTTCTTCATTGTGTCTTAAATGTGGAACAACAATGAGGTATTTCAAAGAAGTGAACCACACATAAATTTCTCTAAGGGTGGGGTGAGGGTTACTCAAAAAGGAACTAGACAAGGCTTTTAAAGATATCGACAATCATTATAACATAACGTGACTGATTGTTACCGTGCTCTTAACTGGGCAAACACTTGTTGGCTTCCAAGAAAGACGAACATAGTTGAGATGGTTCTAGCGGCCTTCTAGCACAGGGTCTCATGAGGCAGGGATTCTAGCCACTGGCTGTGCAAGCCATGAGGCCTGTTAGTGATTCTATTTTTTCTTCTGGAGAATGGGTCTTTCTGCATTCCAGGTCCTTTCTACCCCAATAAATAATGCGGCGATTCTCTCAGTGAGTTGTACTTTTGGTTTAAACAGCCAACTGTCTCTTAAAAAGGACTTTTGTTTAAAGTCCTTTAAAAAAAAAGTCCTTTCAAAAAAATTTTTTTTTTAATTTTTATTTTTTAATCCCATATGTTTACTCTGATCCTGGAACTTTGTCATTTTGACCTTATCTGCTGATTAAAATAATCTTCATCATCAGCACCTACTACTCTCCTCTCCTGGTGGTCTCTCCGGAAGGGGTCTTCTCTAGCTCTTCTAGCAGAGGATGGGCACTTCCCCTCTACCCCTGTTACCGGACCAACCTTACCTATCCTGAGGGGCAGGTCAGCCTGGCCTTTTATCTGCTGTTCTATTCTGAGTAGTTAGTTTTTAATAGATATCGTGCTTTGCTTTTGTCAGGATTTACCCTGCACTATCAAAACCCTTTTCTTGTGCCAGTGAAGCCTAAGAAACAGTCCTGATGAGAGAACCAGGATCTCGAACAGATCATATTTATCCTGAATGTTCTGTCCAAAATGAAAAATACATTTCTGAGAAGCATCAAGTTCTCTGAGATGGGAAGTTTCACCAACTCTGTCATGTAGGGGCATCAATTCTGATTCTGTGTCAATTTTCCTACTTTCCCAGCTAGTAATTCTCTACCTCAGAAAGCCCACTCTCAACCGTTTCCTCTCTCAAAGGCAGTTGCTCTTAGAGTCTGCACATGGCACTTGGGGCCTGCTGGTCGTTGGCTACTGCCCTCTGTACCTTGGGTCTAACAGCTGCGTGGCATCAAGATGAGAACGTCTCTTGTTCTAAGACTTAATATAGTTTGGGGCACATTGTAAGCAATAATCACTTATTTTGTTGATCCAAGCGTTCGACCTTTCTTAATTATTCTAGTACCACAGTTTACTTGTTCTAAGATTTGTCCCCCCCATTTGAATATCTCTTAAGGTGGCACGCACCTAGCACTTGAGGACATATCCTAGTTTAACTGACAGCATTTCTCTTTCTTAGTCGAACATAAACTATAGTGCATCTTACCCTTGATGAAAGCTAGGATGCAATTAAATACTCTATTATGGTTATGATTCTGATATTTGAAATCCTCCGGTAGCTCCCTGTGCCCCCACAGTGTAGTGCCTCACCTCCTTGGAATAGTGTACAAACCATCTCATCCCCAGTGTTAACCCCGGGGCTCAGCCTCCATCCCCAGGTGATGCTGCCAGATCAGCTGTCCGTTGTCAATGAACTTGCTGTAGTTTCCCGAATGCACTGTGCTGCCTCCTGGCACTTTGAAACTTGACACACTCATCCTCATTTTTCGCTTTGCCCATGTCTATTCCCTCCCCTGAAAATCTGCTCCTAAGTGGCTTTTCCCAGCTCCAACCTACCCTTGGCAGTCTTTTATCTCCCTGTGGTAAAACCTGTCACACTGCACCATGGACATGCCCGTTGGCCCCCTGAGAAGACAAAAGGGACAGTGACGGCTCCCCAGCATTTGCAGCTCTAGAGCAGAGCCCCATGCCTGGCTTGCAGGAAATGCCAGATCATGAAGACAAACGGAGATCATCCTCTGGCTAAAACCAGCTCTTCTTTGCCTACCGCAGGATCTGGATCAATAAAGAGCAGCCAGTTATTATTGCTGTTTTTCTAGGGATTTTTTACCCATATATTTCCCAGGTCTTGACTCTTTTAGTAGCACTTTAATTCAGGCTTCAAGCACTTCCTAGTCTGATCAGGTGAAATCATTTTCCTTCCCATACCCTCGATGTATTTCACACCTAGTACTTCCTTTTTTAAAGATCTTATTTACCCATTTGACAGATCACAAGTAGGTAGAGAGGCAGGCAGAGTGAGGGCGGGGGGAAGCAGGCTCCCCGCTGAGCAGAGAGCCCGATGTGGGGCTCCATCCCAGGACCCTGAAATCATGACCTGAGCCGAAGACAGAGGCCTAAAACACTGTGCAACCCTGGAGCCCCATAACTCGTAATTTTTAATCAACGTGGATTTGCTGCATCAAATAGTTCCTTCTTCTTCAAATATAAATATATAAATATATTGATCAAGTCACGTGCATGTCCTAGGAGAATGTCATACCTTTAGTAGCAAACTTGAAATCTTGGCCATTGGTTTAGATTTTTGTTTTGGTTTGATTTGGTTTTGTTTTTGTAATTTTAAAAATCCCTCCATCCCTTGGCTCTGTCTGACCTGTGTGCTTTCAGCTGTTTCTGCAACAAAATTGTCCTGGCAGCGAAAACTCTCATTGTTTTCAGTGGCGCCCCCTTCTGAACACTTTGTTAATAAAAAGATTTTTTTTTTTTTGGCTATTGTAAATGTGGACAACAATTAAGAATTTCAAAGTGGTGAACCTCAGATAATTTTCTCTAAGTGTGGGGTGAGGGTAACTCAAAAAGGAACTTGACAAGTCTTTAAAAATATTGATAATCATTATAACATACCGTGACTTATTGTTACTGTGCTCTTAACTGGGCAAACACTTGTTGGCTTCCGAGAAAGACTAACATAGTTCTATATGGTTCTGGCGGCATTCTAGCACAGGGTATCATGAGGCAGGGATTCTAGCCACTGGCTGTACACATTACTGAAGTTCTTTGTTCCCTTTAAACATTATTTCTCTCTTGATATGCATTCTTGTTTTGTATTATATTGCATTATAAAGTTTTTTTTTTAACAGACTGCATTTTTTAGAGTAGTTTGGGGATCAAAGTAAAATTCCCTTTCCCCACATACACACAGCCTTCCCCATTATCAACATCCTGTACCACGGTGATAATTTTTCATGCTCACTGACCCTACACTGACACATCATTATCACACCAAAGTCCACAGTTTACATTAGAGTTCACTCTTGGTGGGGCACCAGGGTGGCTCAGTGGGTTAAGGCTTCTGCCTTCGGCTCAGGTCATAATCTCACGGTCCTGGGATCGAGCCCCAGACCAGACTCTCTGCTTGGCAGGGAGCCTGCTTTCCCCCAACCCCTGCTTTCCCCGCCTGCCTCTCTGCCTGCTTTAATGCCTGTCAAATAAATAAATAAAATATTTAAAAAACCTTTTCTCATAGAGTTCACTCTTGGTATAGTATCTTATGCATTTTGACAACTGTGTAGTGATATATATCTAAAATATCATGCATATCATACAGAACATTTTCACTGGCCTAAAAATCCTCTGTGCTCTGCCTGTTCATCCTCCTCCTCTCCTAACTGCTACAAACCGCTGACCTTTATACCATTTGCATAGTTCTGCCTTTCCTAGAAGGTCATATAGTTGGAACCTTGCAACATGAAGCTTTTTCAAATTGACTTCTTTCACTTATTATGACGGATTTTAAGTTTGTTCCTTGCCTTTTCATTGCTTGATAGCCATTTCTCTTTATCGCTGAATCATATCCCATTGTTTCAATGGACCACAGTTTATCTATCCATTCTCCTCCTGAAGGACATCTTGGTTACTTCCAACTCTTGGCACTTATGGGTAAAGCTGTTATAAACACAGGTTTATATGCAGGATTCTGTGTACACAAAGTTGTCTCACTTTTGGGTGAGTACCAAGGAGCACGATTGCTGGATCATATGGTAAGAATATGTTTAGTTTTGTAAGAAACTGCCCAGCTGTCTTCCAAAGTGGTAGCACCATTTTGGTGTTCTCACCAGAATGAATGAGAGTTTCTCTTGTTCCTCATCGTCAAAAGCATTTTATGTTGTCAGTATTTTGGATTTTAGCCATTCTAATAAATGTGTAGTGATATATGATTGTCTTATTTATTTATTTATTTTTTAAAAAGATTTTATTTATTTATTTGACAGAGAGAGATCACAAGAAGACGGAGAGGCAGTCAGAGAGAGAGAGAAAGGGAAGTAGGCTCCTCCTGAGCAGAGAGCCCAACGTGGAACTCGATCCCAGGACCCTGAGATCATGACCTGATCCAAAGGCAGCGGCTTAACCCACTGAGCCATCCAGGCGCCCCTCATGTTCTTTTAATTTACAATTCCTTAATTAGACATGCTGTGGATCATCACAGCATCTGTTCATATCATTATTGCCATCTCAATATCTTCTTAAGTGACGTGTCTGTTCCAGTCCTTGCCAATTTTTCAATCTATTCATTCATTTTCTTGTGTTTGAGTTAATAAATGAATAAATTATAATAATAAATAATAAATAAATAAATAATGAATGAATGAATGAATTTATTATATATATTATATATGTTATATATAATATATATTATATATATTATTATATATTAAATAATTTATTAAAAATAAATTTACTAATGAGGCCAAGAATTCAGAATCACAAATACTTCAGAACTAATAATAACTGCCATCACTTGTTGTTATTGTATAAGATAAATCCTACGATCAAGTTTCAATTTTAAATTCTTACATTTTTAATTCTTAAAACCTTATGAAGAAGCATCATTTGGAGGGAGCAGTTTTCATAATTTATCATCCATCAGCCTTTTTTTTAAGATTTTATTTATTTATTGGACACAGAGAGAGAGAAAGAGAGAGAGAGAGAGAGAGATTACAAGTAAGCAGAGAGGCAGGCAAGCAGGGAGGGAAGCAGGCTTCCTTTTGAGCAGAGCCCGATGTGGGGCTGGATCCCAGGACCCAGAGACCATGGCTTGAGATGAAGGCAGAGGCTTAACCCACAACCCACGTGATGAGAGAGCCCCTCAGGTGCCCCTCATCCATCAGCCTTAATTGTTTGGAGGAAAATGTGTGGATGAATAATGCCTTAGGGAGCTAATCTCTCTAAAGGATTTTCAATCTTTACCCCTTCAAGGTTTTTGCACAGTTCTGATAGCCTCTAAACATCCAGCTGATTTCTACAGTGACAAGCCTGTTAAAAACTGTCCTCAAACCGGGAATAGAGCTTGAAACATAGCAGTCAAGAACAACTTTGAGTCTTTTAAGGAATTTATCATCATTTCTTTGTTATGATTCCAGGTTCCTGGGATTGAGTCCCACAGTGGGCTCTCTGCTAAGCAGGGAGCCTGCTTCCATTCCTCTCTCTCTGCCTGAAACTCTGCCTTCCTGTGATCTCTGTCAAGTAAATAAATAAAATTTAAAAAAACCATATTTTATACCAGTTATTCATGTTTATTAACTAAGATATCACAATACAAATAATACAAGCAGTTGCTCTTTATTAATACCTTCAACCAAGATCAAAAAAATATGTCATATTTTCTCCAAAAATTTTATATCATCTGATAGGTCAGATATATATAAAATTACATTAAAAGTCTTAAAAATATCAGCAATATTTTCATTTACATGCAAATTTTAAAGAAAATCTACTTTTCGAACACGACTTTTTATGCTATATTTTTTTTAAATTTGTCAATATCTGATAAATTGTTTAGCGAGACTATAAATGTTAGATCGAAAAAAATGATTAATAGATGTAGGTTCAAATTATTATGTTCCATTAAAAATGATTTAATCTTTGATGAACATCTGTTTGGTAATGTGTTGTATCCAAATATAGTAAATTAATGACATATATAAAATTATAGGGAAATGACACCTTCCGTTCCATTATGAGTAGAGCTTTTAAAATGCTATTTGTCACAACCTGTCATCTTGTCATTATGTAGCATTATGTAGCATTTAAAAAATGTATACTCTTCACTTTGAAGTCTTTTAGAAATCTAAAATATGACTTTCTATGGATTGTGTTTCCATATTCCTTTAATGCCACTTTGAAAAAATCCACATGCTTTGATTCAAAGGTAATAAATTCCTCTTATTTGGAAAAATGATGTTTATTTTTGTTCTCTCACCCTTAGCAGGTGGTTTCATTTTAGCACACTTCAGAGTTATAATTTCAAGCTTATTAAAATCATTTATTATGATCTACATAGATGAATGAAACTTTTATTTTGTTAAATTATTTGCCAAAAAATCTGTTATTTTAAAAAATGTATTTCTTTTGAAGGGTTATTTTAGAGCATTCATAGAGGATCTAGGAGTGTGGTATTATGCAATTTTTAAGTAGGTTTGAAATGGTTTTTCATATGATTGTTTCTTTGAGGCTTTTGCTTATTTTGGGTTTTTTTGTCTTCTTTTGTCTTATTTTGTTCATTATATGCTATAAAATATTTTGAAAGTAAATTTAAGGTATGTTTTACATAGTTTATTTTTTGAAAAAAAATATTGAAATGACTTATGAAATTCAGTATATTCTCAACATTATTTTATTCTGAAATTTTCCAATTGTCTACTGTCTATTATATGGCAGATATTACTTCAGGCTACACTGGTAAATGAAATACTTGGCTTTGTAGAATGTTTATTTTAATGGGTGAGACAATTAAAAGCTATAAACCTGAATAAAAATTGCATAGTGCATTCAAAAATGATGAGTGCAATGGGGAAAAAGAAAAATTAGATCAGGGTGAGAAAAATCAAGGTTGCTAGGCAGGGGATGGGGAGGTAAGAATTTTAATAGGAAGATCAGGTTAGTTACAATGAAGCTGACAATTGAACAAACGTATGGAAAGGCGATGAATTTGCCCAGAACTATCAGCAATAAGGTCACTCCAGACAAAGGAATTGGCTATCTTGAAGGCCATTAGGTTGGATCGTGCCTGGCATATCTGAGGAATAGCAAGGAGGCCACTGTGAGGGACTGAAGAGTAGCAGGGAAAGAGGTCACAGAGGTTAAATGAGTGGCTAGATCATGTAAAAGTTTAGAAGTCATTGTAAAACTGTGGCTTTATATTTGAAAACTTACTGTGTGATAGAATTTCTACTAATAACTGAGAGTTCAAATGTCCATAAAATTTCAAGGATTCTTATTCTAGTAAGACAGAATAAAGAAAAAGAGTTCATATTTTCACATGGTGTAACAAATGCTTGGAGATCCAAGTGTAGGAAGCTATGGGAGCACAGAAGAAGGCACTAAAATCACACCAATATATTTGATGACTGTGACTTTATATAAATTTGTATTTTCTAGATTGTTTTTATAGTCATGGAATCACACAGTATATTCTATTCATTGCCTGGCTTTTCTTTTCTCAGCATCATTACTTTGAGAATCTCCAATTGTAAATAGTTCATTTTGATGTTGAATAGTAATCTCTTTAATGAATAGATCATAATTTGTCTTTGCTCTATTGATGGACATTGATGAACATTTCTACTGTTTTCAATTCTTAAAAATAAAGCTGCTATGAAATTCATATACAAGTCCTTGTACGAACATAGCGTTTGTTTCTCTTGGTTAAATGCCTGGAAGTAAAATGGCTATTGGTGTAACTGCAACGTATTTTGCATTTAAAAAAATTTTCAAACTATTTTCCAAAGTGGTGGTATCATGATATATGCCAACAACAGTTTAGATTTTTTGTTGCTTCTCAATCTAGCTCAGACGAAGTACAATTAGCCTTTATAATTTTAGCCATTCTAATAGATATGTAAGCATGTCTCATTATGATTTTAATTTGTATTTCTTTAATGTCTAAATGTTGAGAAATTTGTCATGTGCTTATAAGCCATCCATATCCTTTTGGTGACATGTCTCTTCAATAATTTTCTTCATATGTAAAATTGGATACCCTGTTTGGTTTTAAAGGTTTTTTATTTTTATTCATTTTTTAATAATCAGAGTTGATATCCATTATCAGATATATAATTTGCAAATCCCTTCTCCATCTTTACGGTTTCTCAATGGAGCTTTGATAGCTGTGTCTTTCAAGAAATAAGCTACTTCTTTCTTAGTACACGGAGGTATGACTGGAACATTATCAATGTTGACCTTTGCAAAGAAAATCATGGCTTAAGATATATGTAGTCTGCGGTTGTTGGGAGTGATCTGTAATATCAAGCATATCTAGTTAGTTGATAATTTTGTTCAAGTCTTACATATCTTACGAATTTGATGACCATTTGTCTATATAATCTCAAAATAAAGGTGTTGAAACTTTTTTCCATTTCTCTTCTAAGGTAGAAGATATGATTTTTGTTCTTAGTTTTCCCTATATATCCCCAAAACAGTTATTAAGTATTAAAAGTCAAGAATTATTATACTCCCTGATGAATTCATCCTTTTACTCTTCTGTAATTTTGCCTTATCTTTATGTCTGATAATTAAATTTGCTTTAAAATCACTTTTCATTATCTTGATATAACCACCAAAGTTATAGTGTGATTAGTGTTAATATAGCATATTTTTTCTTTTACTTTATAAAGCACTTCTATATTTAATCCTGAAAAAAAAAAACAGCTTTTTAGCTCTGGAAGCATCTTTCTAAATTATCTTTCCTTTTTTTTTTTAATGAATCAGTAGCAATTTTTGTTAAGGGACCTAAACTGAAAGTAGGTTTAGAACTTTATTTATTTATTTATTTAGTAAAAGGTTTTATTTTGTTTATTGACAGCGAGAGACAGAGAGAGAGAGAGGAAGCGCACAAGCGGGGTTAATTACGTGCAAAGGGAGAGGAAGAAGCAAGCTCCTTGGGGTGCAAGTAGTCCCATGCAGGGCAGGATCCCTGTACACAGAAATCATGACCTCAGCCAAAGGCAAACATCTGCTTAAACAACTGAGTCATCCAAGCACTCCTAGAAATTTTAAATAAAAAAGACCTTTTAAAAACATTTTGTTTCTTTCTTTTTTTTAATATTTTATTTATTAGACAGACAGAGAGACAGGAAGAGGAACTATAAGCAGGGCAGAGGGAAAAGGAGAAGCAGGTTTCCCACTGAGCAGAGAGCCTGATGTGGGGTTCCATCCCAGGACCCTGGGATCATGACCTGAAAAGAAGGGACACTTATGGGGGAAGCCACCCAGACACCTCATTTCTTTGTTTTTAATATATGGCAACTGATGCTTCCCAGCCATGAGGAGCATATTACCCATTGATTAAATCTTTGATAACAACCTATTTAAAGAGGGTGTAAATATATACTTACTCAGATTTATAACTTTGTGTTTTCTTCATAGTTTGGGGCTGGACCCCATGGTCACAACACTGCTTCCAGTCTTTGCCTTCCCATCTGTTGATACCAGGCATTTGGTCAGCAAAGCAAATTAGTATCCTAATTAATAAGCCCTTGGCACCATATCTCTGGAGCAGGGGCTGCTCTTAGCCAAGGCCAGAGTAGTTGACATCCCCTCGCTAGTGCTATAGCCCCAAGGACTAGGTCCCTGCCACCAGAACTCAGTCTTACATGTTATGCTAAGCAGACAAAACCAAAACAGGAAATCTCCAACAGCTTTCACTGGCATGCCTCATCTCCCACTCCCTCGACGTCCAGGCAGTACCAGATGCCAGGGAGGGGTCTTGGTCCAACATATGGGAGGGAAGGAAGTAGCCACGAGCAAGTACATGCCTCTCTGTGCCTTTCTTTCATGAGATGGTTGTAAGGGAAAGGAAGAGGAAGGGTAAGAGAGGTGAACTTCAAGGGGTGAAGACCTCAGGTAGGCAGCTGGCTCCTGCCAGTAGGAAAGTGACAAAGGAGAAGGCAGTGAGTCTTGCAGGGAGGGTGGGGGGTAAGGGTTACAGCTTATGACGGAATCTGGACAGGAGTAATAGGGATACTAGTCATTTGAGTCCACCATTGGCAAGCTGGGATGGGTGTCAGGGCAGATAGGCCTCCCTGGGCAACGGCACATGAGAGAAGGTGGAATTCTTCTCTGAGGAGCAGGTGGAGCTTTGGGTGTTGGGAAAGCATAGACAGTATTGTTCCAGGGCCAAGGACAGGTCCGGGTACTCCTGGTTGGAGGTCAAGACCACAGTATGATCCAGGTCTTCTACCAGCAGCTTGAAGGTACCACATGCCAGCCACCCCTCATTATTGTGTATAACTCTCTGGTGCACTCATTGGCTTATCCATCAAATGACTCCTTCAGCAGCTTGGAAACCACCTCCACAGGCACTCCAGGTTATGGGAGGCTTCCAGAGTGAAGATTTTGCACAGGATCACCCCAAAAGACCAGAAGTCACTCTGGTGGATGTAGATCTGGCCAAACATGACCTTAGGGATCATCCACTTCACAGGCAGTCCACTGTTGGTTGTCTTTTTATAGTAACTGATGTGATGATATCTCTGTCAAGGCTGAAGTCTGAGATCTTCATCATGTTGTCCTTTGTTACCAGCACTTCCCTGGTGGCCAGGTCTTGGTGTATGCACTTCTTGGAGGCAAGGTACTCCATGCCTCTGGCTACCTGGTAGGGACAGGATACCAGGTCCTTGGAGGAGAGTTGCTCTGCTGCATTGTGGCTGATATTGTAACAGTCCTCCAGGTCAGGAGGCCTCTGGGCCTGCAGGTACTCCTGTATGTTGTCTTTGGAGGCATATTCCGTGAGAGTGTATGAAGGACCGTCCTGTGTGCAGGATCCAGCAGGTTGATGGTGTCCTTGTGCTGTCCAATCATCTTCATCATCTCCATTTCTGAGATTAGGTTTGACAGGTCTTTCTCTGTTGCATCTGACTTCAACATCTTCACAGACACTTTAGTCAAATGGTTGGATTTGTCTTTGTCCAGCCCAATGGCCTCCTCCAACACCACCTGCCCAAAGTAGGCCTGTCTTAGGGGTCTGCCTAAACTGCCTACACCCAGCCTGTCTCAAGGCAGTTATGAACTCTAGATTATCCTCAAAAACATTAAACCACAAGCTAAAAATTCTCTTCACTAGATCTCTGTCGCAGGTCTAATTTTCTTCTCTTTCATCATTTATCTTTTTCCTGATTCTTATTTTCAGTATAGTTTATTTTGCTTCCAAGTGTTTTCCCTGGTTTCTGTATGCTGTTTCAGAGGGAAGAATTATCCTGTTAAAATTATATCTTGAGCATTCATTACATGTCTCAGTTAAAATGGGTTCTTTATGGTATTGATTCATTTGAGTTTTCTCAAAATGGGAAGAATTTTCAAAATGGTGTTTTCCTGAGTGTTCAAAGTATGTCTTAGCCTCATCTTTACTCATTTTGAATTCACTTTTCAAATTCTTGTCCCTCTTTTATCTTTTTAAATTTAAATATTTTATTTTTACTCTTCTTTTATTTGAGTATAGTTGATATTCAGTGTTACATTGGTTTCAGGTTTTCAATATCTCCATACATTATTCTATGATCACTACAAATATAGCCACCATCTGTCACCATATAACACTATTATAATATCATTGACTATATTCTCTACACTGTCCCATATCTCTTTTTAAAATCTCTGATTTTTATGTTTTCTGTTATTCCAATGTTCGACCATCATTTTACTTGGATACTTTAATAAAATATGCCTGATTACACACTCTTTGCTGAAAACCATAGCATTGGATTAATAGTAGTCTTCTTCTTCTTCTTCTTTTTTAATTAACATATAATGTATTATTAGCCCCAGGGGTACAGGTCTGTGAATCGCCAGGTTTACACAATTCACAGCACTCACCAAGCACATACCCTCACATTTACAATACCCAAAAAAAAAAAAAAATCTTTTAATTAACAAAGTGTTCAGAAGGGGGCGCCACTGTAAACAATGAGAGTTTTCGCTGCCCTGACAGTTTTGTTGCAGAAACAGCAGAAAGCACTCAGGTCAGACACAGCCAAGGGCTGGAGGGATTTTTAAAATTACAAAAACCGAACCAAATCAAACCAAAACAAAAATCAAAACCAATGTCCAAGATTTCAAGTTTGCTACTAAAGGTATGACATTCTCCTAAGACATGCGAGTGACTTGATCATATATTTATATATTTATATTTGAAGAAGAAGGAACTATTTGATGCAGCAAATCCACGTTGATTAAAAATTACCAGCATGGGGGCTCCTGGGTGGCTCAGTGGTTTAGGCCTCTGCCTTCGGCTCAGGTCATGATTTCAGGGTCCTAGGATGGAGCCCCACATCGGGCTCTCTGCTCAGCGGGGAGCCTGCTCCCCCACCCCTCTCTCTGCCTGCCTCTCTACCTACATTTGATCTGTCAAATGGGTAAATAAGATCTTTCAAAAAAGATTTACTAGGTGTGAAATACACCGAGGCTATGGGAAGGAAAATGATTTCACCTGATCTGACTAAGAAGTGGTTGAAGCCTGAATTAAAGTGCTACAAAAAGAGTCAAGACCTGGGAAATATATGGGTAAAAAATCCCTAGAAAAACAGCAATAATAACGGGCTGCTCTGTATTGATCCAGATCCTGCGGTAGGCAAAGAAGAGCTGGGTTTAGCCAGAGGATGTTCTCCGTTTGTCTTCATGATCTGGCATTTCCTGCAAGCCAGGCATGGGGCTCTGCACTAGAGCTGCAAATGCTGGGAAGCCCTCACTGTCCCTTTTCTCTTCTCAGGGGGACAACGGGCATGTCCATGGTGCAGTGTGACAGGTTTTACCACAGGGAGATAAAAGACTGCCAAGGGTAGGTTGGAGCTGGGAAAAGGCACTTAGGAACAGATTTTGAGGGGAGGTGATAGACAAGGGCAAAGCGAAGAATGGGGATGAGTGTGTCACTTTCAAAGTGCCAGGAGGCAGCACAGTGCATTCGGGAATCTACAGCAAGTTCAGGACAACGGGCAGCTGATCTGGCAGCATCACCTGGGGATGGAGGCTGAGCCCCGGGGTTAACACTGGGGGTGAGCTGGTTTGTATACTATGCCGAGAAGGTGAGGTACTACACTGTGGGGGCACAGGGAGCTACCGGAGGATTTCAAATATCAGAATCGTAACCATAATAGAGTATTTAATTGCAACCTAGCTTTCATCAAGGGTAAGATGCACTATAGTTTATGTTCGACTAAGAAAGAGAAATGCTGTCAGTTAAACTAGGATATGTCATCAACTGCAAGAGTTATAGAATGGGGGGGGGAGGACAAATCTTAGAACAAGTAAACTGTGGTACTAGAATAATTAAGAAAGGTCGAACACTTGGATCAACTAAAAAAGTGATTATTGCTTACCATGTGCCCCAAACTATATTAAGTCTTAGAACAAGAGACGATTTCATCTTGATGCCCCGAAGCTGTTAGACCCAAGGTACAGAGGGCAGTAGCCAACGACAAGCAGGCCCCAAGTGCCATGTGCAGACTCGAAGAGCAACTGCCTTTGAGAGAGGAAACGGTTGAGAGTGGGCTTTCTGAGGAAGAGAATTACTAGCTGGGAAAGTAGGAACATTGACACAGAATCAGAATTGATGCCCCTACGTGACAGAGTTGGTGAAACTTCCCTTCTAAGACATCTTGAGGCTCCTCAGAAATGTATTCTTCATTTTGGACGGAACATTCAGGATAAATATGATCTGTTCGAGTTCCTGGTTCTCTCATCAGGTCTGTTTCTTAGGATTCACTGGCACAAGATAAGGGTTTTGATAGTCCAGGGTAAATCCTGACAAAAGCAAAGCACGGTATCTATGAAAAACTAACCACTCAGAAGAGAACAACAGATAAAAGGCCAGGCCGACCTGTCCCTGCAAGATAGGTAAGGTTGGTCTGGCAACAGGGGTAGAAGGGAAGTGTCCATCCTCTGCTAGAAGAGCTAGAGAAGACCCCTTCCGGAGAGACCACCAGGAGAGGAGAGCAGTAGGTGCTGATGATGAAGAATATTTTAATCAGCAGAGAAGGTCAAAATGACAAAGTTCCAGGATCAGAGTAAACATATGGGATTAAAAAATAAAAATTAAAAAAAAAATTTTTTTTGAAAGGACTTTTTTTTTAAAGGACTTTAAACAAAAGTCCTTTTTAAGAGACAGTTGGCTGTTTAAACCAAAAGTACAACTCACTGAGAGAATCGCCGCATTATTTATTGGGGTAGAAAGGACCTGGAATGCAGAAAGACCCATTCTGCATAAGAAAAAATAGAATCACTAACAGGCCTCATGGCTTGCACAGCCAGGGGCTAGAATCCCTGCCTCATGAGACCCTGTGCTAGAAGGCCGCTAGAACCATCTCAACTATGTTCGTTTTCCTTGGAAGCCAACAAGTGTTTGCCAGGTTAAGAGCACGGTAACAATCAGTCACGTTATGTTATAATGATTGTCGGTATCTTTAAAAGCCTTGTCAAGTTTCTTTTTGAGTAACCCTCACCCACACTTAGAGAAATTTACCTGTGGTTCACCTCTTTGAAATACCTCATTGTTGTTTCACATTTACAATACCCCAAAAAAAAAAAAAAAATCTTTTAATTAACAAAGTGTTCAGAAGGGGGCGCCACTGTAAACAATGAGAGTTTTCGCTGCCCTGACAGTTTTGTTGCAGAAACAGCAGAAAGCACTCAGGTCAGACACAGCCAAGGGCTGGAGGGATTTTTAAAATTACAAAAACCGAACCAAATCAAACCAAAACAAAAATCAAAACCAATGTCCAAGATTTCAAGTTTGCTACTAAAGGTATGACATTCTCCTAAGACATGCGAGTGACTTGATCATATATTTATATATTTATATTTGAAGAAGAAGGAACTATTTGATGCAGCAAATCCACGTTGATTAAAAATTACCAGCATGGGGGCTCCTGGGTGGCTCAGTGGTTTAGGCCTCTGCCTTCGGCTCAGGTCATGATTTCAGGGTCCTAGGATGGAGCCCCACATCGGGCTCTCTGCTCAGCGGGGAGCCTGCTCCCCCACCCCTCTCTCTGCCTGCCTCTCTACCTACATTTGATCTGTCAAATGGGTAAATAAGATCTTTCAAAAAAGATTTACTAGGTGTGAAATACACCGAGGCTATGGGAAGGAAAATGATTTCACCTGATCTGACTAAGAAGTGGTTGAAGCCTGAATTAAAGTGCTACAAAAAGAGTCAAGACCTGGGAAATATATGGGTAAAAAATCCCTAGAAAAACAGCAATAATAACGGGCTGCTCTGTATTGATCCAGATCCTGCGGTAGGCAAAGAAGAGCTGGGTTTAGCCAGAGGATGTTCTCCGTTTGTCTTCATGATCTGGCATTTCCTGCAAGCCAGGCATGGGGCTCTGCACTAGAGCTGCAAATGCTGGGAAGCCCTCACTGTCCCTTTTCTCTTCTCAGGGGGACAACGGGCATGTCCATGGTGCAGTGTGACAGGTTTTACCACAGGGAGATAAAAGACTGCCAAGGGTAGGTTGGAGCTGGGAAAAGGCACTTAGGAACAGATTTTGAGGGGAGGTGATAGACAAGGGCAAAGCGAAGAATGGGGATGAGTGTGTCACTTTCAAAGTGCCAGGAGGCAGCACAGTGCATTCGGGAATCTACAGCAAGTTCAGGACAACGGGCAGCTGATCTGGCAGCATCACCTGGGGATGGAGGCTGAGCCCCGGGGTTAACACTGGGGGTGAGCTGGTTTGTATACTATGCCGAGAAGGTGAGGTACTACACTGTGGGGGCACAGGGAGCTACCGGAGGATTTCAAATATCAGAATCGTAACCATAATAGAGTATTTAATTGCAACCTAGCTTTCATCAAGGGTAAGATGCACTATAGTTTATGTTCGACTAAGAAAGAGAAATGCTGTCAGTTAAACTAGGATATGTCATCAACTGCAAGAGTTATAGAATGGGGGGGGGAGGACAAATCTTAGAACAAGTAAACTGTGGTACTAGAATAATTAAGAAAGGTCGAACACTTGGATCAACTAAAAAAGTGATTATTGCTTACCATGTGCCCCAAACTATATTAAGTCTTAGAACAAGAGACGATTTCATCTTGATGCCCCGAAGCTGTTAGACCCAAGGTACAGAGGGCAGTAGCCAACGACAAGCAGGCCCCAAGTGCCATGTGCAGACTCGAAGAGCAACTGCCTTTGAGAGAGGAAACGGTTGAGAGTGGGCTTTCTGAGGAAGAGAATTACTAGCTGGGAAAGTAGGAACATTGACACAGAATCAGAATTGATGCCCCTACGTGACAGAGTTGGTGAAACTTCCCTTCTAAGACATCTTGAGGCTCCTCAGAAATGTATTCTTCATTTTGGACGGAACATTCAGGATAAATATGATCTGTTCGAGTTCCTGGTTCTCTCATCAGGTCTGTTTCTTAGGATTCACTGGCACAAGATAAGGGTTTTGATAGTCCAGGGTAAATCCTGACAAAAGCAAAGCACGGTATCTATGAAAAACTAACCACTCAGAAGAGAACAACAGATAAAAGGCCAGGCCGACCTGTCCCTGCAAGATAGGTAAGGTTGGTCTGGCAACAGGGGTAGAAGGGAAGTGTCCATCCTCTGCTAGAAGAGCTAGAGAAGACCCCTTCCGGAGAGACCACCAGGGGAGGAGAGCAGTAGGTGCTGATGATGAAGAATATTTTAATCAGCAGAGAAGGTCAAAATGACAAAGTTCCAGGATCAGAGTAAACATATGGGATTAAAAAATAAAAATTAAAATAAAATTTTTTTTGAAAGGACTTTTTTTTTAAAGGACTTTAAACAAAAGTCCTTTTTAAGAGACAGTTGGCTGTTTAAACCAAAAGTACAACTCACTGAGAGAATCGCCGCATTATTTATTGGGGTAAAAAGGACCTGGAATGCAGAAAGACCCATTCTGCAGAAGAAAAAATAGAATCACTAACAGGCCTCATGGCTTGCACAGCCAGGGGCTAGAATCCCTGCCTCATGAGACCCTGTGCTAGAAGGCCCCTAGAACCATCTCAACTATGTTCGTTTTCCTTGGAAGCCAACAAGTGTTTGCCCGGTTAAGAGCACGGTAACAATCAGTCACGTTATGTTATAATGATTGTCGGTATCTTTAAAAGCCTTGTCAAGTTTCTTTTTGAGTAACCCTCACCCACACTTAGAGAAATTTACCTGTGGTTCACCTCTTTGAAATACCTCATTGTTGTTTCACATTTACAATACCCAAAAAAAAAAAAAAAATCTTTTAATTAACAAAGTGTTCAGAAGGGGGCGCCACTGTAAACAATGAGAGTTTTCGCTGCCCTGACAGTTTTGTTGCAGAAACAGCAGAAAGCACTCAGGTCAGACACAGCCAAGGGCTGGAGGGATTTTTAAAATTACAAAAACCGAACCAAATCAAACCAAAACAAAAATCAAAACCAATGTCCAAGATTTCAAGTTTGCTACTAAAGGTATGACATTCTCCTAAGACATGCGAGTGACTTGATCAAATATTTATATATTTATATATTTATATTTGAAGAAGAAGGAACTATTTGATGCAGCAAATCCACGTTGATTAAAAATTACCAGCATGGGGGCTCCTGGGTGGCTCAGTGGTTTAGTCCTCTGCCTTCGGCTCAGGTCATGATTTCAGGGTCCTAGGATGGAGCCCCACATCGGGCTCTCTGCTCAGCGGGGAGCCTGCTCCCCCACCCCTCTCTCTGCCTGCCTCTCTACCTACATTTGATCTGTCAAATGGGTAAATAAGATCTTTCAAAAAAGATTTACTAGGTGTGAAATACACCGAGGCTATGGGAAGGAAAATGATTTCACCTGATCTGACTAAGAAGTGGTTGAAGCCTGAATTAAAGTGCTACAAAAAGAGTCAAGACCTGGGAAATATATGGGTAAAAAATCCCTAGAAAAACAGCAATAATAACGGGCTGCTCTGTATTGATCCAGATCCTGCGGTAGGCAAAGAAGAGCTGGTTTTAGCCAGAGGATGTTCTCCGTTTGTCTTCATGATCTGGCATTTCCTGCAAGCCAGGCATGGGGCTCTGCACTAGAGCTGCAAATGCTGGGAAGCCCTCACTGTCCCTTTTCTCTTCTCAGGGGGACAACGGGCATGTCCATGGTGCAGTGTGACAGGTTTTACCACAGGGAGATAAAAGACTGCCAAGGGTAGGTTGGAGCTGGGAAAAGGCACTTAGGAACAGATTTTGAGGGGAGGTGATAGACAAGGGCAAAGCGAAGAATGGGGATGAGTGTGTCACTTTCAAAGTGCCAGGAGGCAGCACAGTGCATTCGGGAATCTACAGCAAGTTCAGGACAACGGGCAGCTGATCTGGCAGCATCACCTGGGGATGGAGGCTGAGCCCCGGGGTTAACACTGGGGGTGAGCTGGTTTGTATACTATGCCGAGAAGGTGAGGTACTACACTGTGGGGGCACAGGGAGCTACCGGAGGATTTCAAATATCAGAATCGTAACCATAATAGAGTATTTAATTGCAACCTAGCTTTCATCAAGGGTAAGATGCACTATAGTTTATGTTCGACTAAGAAAGAGAAATGCTGTCAGTTAAACTAGGATATGTCATCAACTGCAAGAGTTATAGAATGGGGGGGGGAGGACAAATCTTAGAACAAGTAAACTGTGGTACTAGAATAATTAAGAAAGGTCGAACACTTGGATCAACTAAAAAAGTGATTATTGCTTACCATGTGCCCCAAACTATATTAAGTCTTAGAACAAGAGACGATTTCATCTTGATGCCCCGAAGCTGTTAGACCCAAGGTACAGAGGGCAGTAGCCAACGACAAGCAGGCCCCAAGTGCCATGTGCAGACTCGAAGAGCAACTGCCTTTGAGAGAGGAAACGGTTGAGAGTGGGCTTTCTGAGGAAGAGAATTACTAGCTGGGAAAGTAGGAACATTGACACAGAATCAGAATTGATGCCCCTACGTGACAGAGTTGGTGAAACTTCCCTTCTAAGACATCTTGAGGCTCCTCAGAAATGTATTCTTCATTTTGGACGGAACATTCAGGATAAATATGATCTGTTCGAGTTCCTGGTTCTCTCATCAGGTCTGTTTCTTAGGATTCACTGGCACAAGATAAGGGTTTTGATAGTCCAGGGTAAATCCTGACAAAAGCAAAGCACGGTATCTATGAAAAACTAACCACTCAGAAGAGAACAACAGATAAAAGGCCAGGCCGACCTGTCCCTGCAAGATAGGTAAGGTTGGTCTGGCAACAGGGGTAGAAGGGAAGTGTCCATCCTCTGCTAGAAGAGCTAGAGAAGACCCCTTCCGGAGAGACCACCAGGAGAGGAGAGCAGTAGGTGCTGATGATGAAGAATATTTTAATCAGCAGAGAAGGTCAAAATGACAAAGTTCCAGGATCAGAGTAAACATATGGGATTAAAAAATAAAAATTAAAAAAAAAATTTTTTTTGAAAGGACTTTTTTTTTAAAGGACTTTAAACAAAAGTCCTTTTTAAGAGACAGTTGGCTGTTTAAACCAAAAGTACAACTCACTGAGAGAATCGCCGCATTATTTATTGGGGTAAAAAGGACCTGGAATGCAGAAAGACCCATTCTGCATAAGAAAAAATAGAATCACTAACAGGCCTCATAGCTTGCACAGCCAGGGGCTAGAATCCCTGCCTCATGAGACCCTGTGCTAGAAGGCCGCTAGAACCATCTCAACTATGTTCCTTTTCCTTGGAAGCCAACAAGTGTTTGCCAGGTTAAGAGCACGGTAACAATCAGTCACGTTATGTTATAATGATTGTCGGTATCTTTAAAAGCCTTGTCAAGTTTCTTTTTGAGTAACCCTCACCCACACTTAGAGAAATTTACCTGTGGTTCACCTCTTTGAAATACCTCATTGTTGTTTCACATTTACAATACCCAAAAAAAAAAAAAAAAAATCTTTTAATTAACAAAGTGTTCAGAAGGGGGCGCCACTGTAAACAATGAGAGTTTTCGCTGCCCTGACAGTTTTGTTGCAGAAACAGCAGAAAGCACTCAGGTCAGACACAGCCAAGGGCTGGAGGGATTTTTAAAATTACAAAAACCGAACCAAATCAAACCAAAACAAAAATCAAAACCAATGTCCAAGATTTCAAGTTTGCTACTAAAGGTATGACATTCTCCTAAGACATGCGAGTGACTTGATCAATATATTTATATATTTATATTTGAAGAAGAAGGAACTATTTGATGCAGCAAATCCACGTTGATTAAAAATTACCAGCATGGGGGCTCCTGGGTGGCTCAGTGGTTTAGTCCTCTGCCTTCGGCTCAGGTCATGATTTCAGGGTCCTAGGATGGAGCCCCACATCGGGCTCTCTGCTCAGCGGGGAGCCTGCTCCCCCACCTCTCTCTCTGCCTGCCTCTCTACCTACATTTGATCTGTCAAATGGGTAAATAAGATCTTTCAAAAAAGATTTACTAGGTGTGAAATACACCGAGGCTATGGGAAGGAAAATGATTTCACCTGATCTGACTAAGAAGTGGTTGAAGCCTGAATTAAAGTGCTACAAAAAGAGTCAAGACCTGGGAAATATATGGGTAAAAAATCCCTAGAAAAACCGCAATAATAACGGGCTGCTCTGTATTGATCCAGATCCTGCGGTAGGCAAAGAAGAGCTGGTTTTAGCCAGAGGATGATCTCCGTTTGTCTTCATGATCTGGCATTTCCTGCAAGCCAGGCATGGGGCTCTGCACTAGAGCTGCAAATGCTGGGGGGCCCTCACTGTCCCTTTTCTCTTCTCAGGGGGACAACGGGCATGTCCATGGTGCAGTGTGACAGGTTTTACCACAGGGAGATAAAAGACTGCCAAGGGTAGGTTGGAGCTGGGAAAAGGCACTTAGGAACAGATTTTGAGGGGAGGTGATAGACAAGGGCAAAGCGAAGAATGGGGATGAGTGTGTCACTTTCAAAGTGCCAGGAGGCAGCAGAGTGCATTCGGGAATCTACAGCAAGTTCAGGACAACGGGCAGCTGATCTGGCAGCATCACCTGGGGATGGAGGCTGAGCCCCGGGGTTAACACTGGGGGTGAGCTGGTTTGTATACTATGCCGAGAAGGTGAGGTACTACACTGTGGGGGCACAGGGAGCTACCGGAGGATTTCAAATATCAGAATCGTAACCATAATAGAGTATTTAATTGCAACCTAGCTTTCATCAAGGGTAAGATGCACTATAGTTTATGTTCGACTAAGAAAGAGAAATGCTGTCAGTTAAACTAGGATATGTCATCAACTGCAAGAGTTATAGAATGGGGGGGGGGGAGGACAAATCTTAGAACAAGTAAACTGTGGTACTAGAATAATTAAGAAAGGTCGAACACTTGGATCAACTAAAAAAGTGATTATTGCTTACCATGTGCCCCAAACTATATTAAGTCTTAGAACAAGAGACGATTTCATCTTGATGCCCCGAAGCTGTTAGACCCAAGGTACAGAGGGCAGTAGCCAACGACAAGCAGGCCCCAAGTGCCATGTGCAGACTCGAAGAGCAACTGCCTTTGAGAGAGGAAACGGTTGAGAGTGGGCTTTCTGAGGAAGAGAATTACTAGCTGGGAAAGTAGGAACATTGACACAGAATCAGAATTGATGCCCCTACGTGACAGAGTTGGTGAAACTTCCCTTCTAAGACATCTTGAGGCTCCTCAGAAATGTATTCTTCATTTTGGACGGAACATTCAGGATAAATATGATCTGTTCGAGTTCCTGGTTCTCTCATCAGGTCTGTTTCTTAGGATTCACTGGCACAAGATAAGGGTTTTGATAGTCCAGGGTAAATCCTGACAAAAGCAAAGCACGGTATCTATGAAAAACTAACCACTCAGAAGAGAACAACAGATAAAAGGCCAGGCCGACCTGTCCCTGCAAGATAGGTAAGGTTGGTCTGGCAACAGGGGTAGAAGGGAAGTGTCCATCTTCTGCTAGAAGAGCTAGAGAAGACCCCTTCCGGAGAGACCACCAGGGGAGGAGAGCAGTAGGTGCTGATGATGAAGAATATTTTAATCAGCAGAGAAGGTCAAAATGACAAAGTTCCAGGATCAGAGTAAACATATGGGATTAAAAAATAAAAATTAAAAAAAAATTTTTTTTGAAAGGACTTTTTTTTTAAAGGACTTTAAACAAAAGTCCTTTTTAAGAGACAGTTGGCTGTTTAAACCAAAAGTACAACTCACTGAGAGAATCGCCGCATTATTTATTGGGGTAAAAAGGACCTGGAATGCAGAAAGACCCATTCTGCATAAGAAAAAATAGAATCACTAACAGGCCTCATGGCTTGCACAGCCAGGGGCTAGAATCCCTGCCTCATGAGACCCTGTGCTAGAAGGCCGCTAGAACCATCTCAACTATGTTCGTTTTCCTTGGAAGCCAACAAGTGTTTGCCCGGTTAAGAGCACGGTAACAATCAGTCACGTTATGTTATAATGATTGTCGGTATCTTTAAAAGCCTTGTCAAGTTTCTTTTTGAGTAACCCTCACCCACACTTAGAGAAATTTACCTGTGGTTCACCTCTTTGAAATACCTCATTGTTGTTTCACATTTACAATACCCAAAAAAAAAAAAAAATCTTTTAATTAACAAAGTGTTCAGAAGGGGGCGCCACTGTAAACAATGAGAGTTTTCACTGCCCTGACAGTTTTGTTGCAGAAACAGCAGAAAGCACTCAGGTCAGACACAGCCAAGGGCTGGAGGGATTTTTAAAATTACAAAAACCGAACCAAATCAAACCAAAACAAAAATCAAAACCAATGTCCAAGATTTCAAGTTTGCTACTAAAGGTATGACATTCTCCTAAGACATGCGAGTGACTTGATCAATATATTTATATATTTATATTTGAAGAAGAAGGAACTATTTGATGCAGGAAAACCATAGTGCAAGGACCAATGCCGCGCTTCCCAGAGAACCCCAAGCTCTTTTTCTAGAATGGCCATATGCGTATGCATCAGGCGTCCTCTTTTCACTCCCTTTGTGGATCACCTACCATGGAGGTCATGGAATAACCAATAACCAAAAAAGAAACAAAAAACCAAAACATCCAGGTCTAAGTGATTCGTGTGTGCCATCATGCAATGGCGGACCCTGCCTGGAGAGGAGGAGACAGCTTAAACAGATGGCGGGCAAGCATCTCAGCCAGGCCTGTGCTGGGGAAGCTGGTTCCCGGCTTTGGGCACAATTAGGAAGCCAGTGAAGTGACCCGAGAGTGCAGCCGGGGTTTAGGGCTGATGATCTTTTTGCAGCAGGGAGCAGGTGGACACCCGCTCGGGGAGCCAGGCTAGGAGGCCGCTCAGCGCTGGCGCTGGCCACCCTCGCAAGCCCCCCGGGCTTTCCCGGTGCCCGTGTCCCGGGCCCGCGCCTCAGGACGGAGGGGGAGGTGGGCGAGGGCGTGGGCGGTCCGGAGAAGGGGCTTTGCTAATTGCAGAATCCGGAAGTGAGCTTGTGGAGGAAGCAGCTGAGAGTCTGAGAGGAGGTGGAGCAGCTGGCGGAGGAGGGGCGCGCAGCTCCGCTGTGCTCTGCTGCAGCCCAGTCCGCACTGCAGGACACCCGCACTCCAGCGCTGCAGCCCAGCTCCTGAGGCCTCACTGTCCCGCTCCCATGGCCCGCTGCCCCGCCCTGCCCCATGGCTTCTCAGGAGGACCCTCTGCGAGCAGGTAAAGTGACACCGCGCTGCGCCCTCACCTGGAGCAGAAAGCGGGGCCCCGAGCTCGCGGGGGTGTCGGGACCCAGCCTCCCGCGACCACCGGGGCAGCGGGACCACCCCGGACGACGCGCCACACCCGGGTCCCCACGGGGTCGGGCCGGGGATGGAGCCAGGCGAGGTGCCCCCCGCAGCGAGCGCAATAGCCCCCTTCGTTTGGCACCCCCACGCGCGTGTGCCGAGGACCCCCTTCCCTCATCCCGAGCTGTGGCCCCGCCACTTTTGTACTGGACTTGGGATCCCAGGTAGAAACTAGTCCCTCAGACCTCCCTGGCAGCAAGGAGCACAGGGAGGGATTCTCAGTTTTTCCGCCCCCCCTCCCCCCTCCTCCCCTGGCTCTTCCTCTCCACATTCACATGCCTTCTGGCCTCCCTTTCCTCTCCTCATTGTCACTTTTATTAAATGGTTTTGTTCTGCATGTTGACCCGCAGAGCGATTTCATGAATGAATATACATACAGGAAACTGAGTCGGAGCCCACCTGTGGAGGCCTTTCATTAGAATGGTCTCTGGTTCTAGCCTCAGTTCAGAATACTGCCTGTACCTGAGGACCGAGTCCAGATGTTTCTTTCGTCTCTGACTTGAATTTGAAATATATACCATTCATTTGTTGATGGGCATCTAGGTTCTTTCCATAGTTTGGCTATTGTGGATATTGCTTTCTATAAACATTTGGTGCACGTGCCCCTTTGGATCATATAGTAGTCTTCTTTACCTCTATCAGAACCCCAGGAAGCTTTATTTATTTATTTACTCACATAAACGGGTGATCCAACACATCTTTTTTTGATGTTCAAATGTATTATAATGTCTTACCGCTTAACACTATGCTTACTGCTCTCTTTCACTGTCTGACTAAATCCTCATCATCACTATGCCATTTAATCAGAAAGAACATTTGAACTCAGAATTCTCTCCATATCAGGGAATGAAGACTCCACCCTTCTGTTTGTGCAGGTAAAATAAATGTTGATATTGTCTGTCCTGCACATACCCCATCCTGTTCACCAGAATATTCACCATCAAAATAGATACAAAATAAAAACCATACCTCACCACTTCTATTACCACCCAGTATGCTAAAAGCACCATCATATGTTCCTGAAATATTGACTTGATTGATAACCCCACTTCCACACATACTGCACTCCTTTCTCCCTGCAAATTTATTTTGGTACAGCAACTTAACCTAAAAATCAAGTCAGATGATTTTATTCTGCTTTTGAAAGTCTTTTGGTATCTTCCCCTTTCATATTAAATAAAAACTGAAGGCGTTTCAATGTACTAGAGGGTCATACATCAATACGTTCTTCCTCTCTCCACCACTATGAACTCCTGATTGGCCTCCTTGTTTTTCCTCCAAAGTAACAGACCAGGTGTTCACACAAAGTCTATATACTTACTTGCTCTGCCTAGAGCAATCTTTTCCTTTAATATTTGTATAACACCCTCCTTCACTTCCTGGGTATTTCTGCAAATGAGTAAAAAGCCTGTATTAAGTGGATAAATTAAAAGCTAAATGAATGGCTTAATAGTTGTATATAGGGGGAAAGGGAACATATTTTCCACGGTTTAGAAGTGGAGTTCTTTTGGGGTGCCTGGGTGGCTCATTGGGTTAAGCCGCTGCCTTCGGCTCAGGTCATGATCTCAGGATTCTGGGATCAAGTCCCACATCGGGCTCTCTGCTCCGCGGGGAGCCTGTTTCCTCCTCTCTCTCTCTGCCAGCCTCTCTACCTACCTGTGATCTCTCTCTGTCAAATAAATGAATAAAATCTTTAAAAAAAAAAAAAAAAGAAGTGGAGTTCTTTTATAGAGTTCTTGTACAAGCCTACACAATTGAACGATAATGGGCAGTTGTACATTGCAATTATACAAACACTTTGGTAATTTATATCCTTTTTTGGTAATTCATGACTGGACCATTTAATTCCTTAGGAGCATTATAGCATTTCAACTTTTCATGTTCAATAAACTTATTGGGGTTGCTCCCTTTTTTATTCAAATGGAGAAATAGTCATGATTTCATCTAAAGAAAGTGTTATTGATTGTGTTGTTTTCTAGGAATGAGTCGCACATGCTAGTTTAAAGGTTTTGTTAAATTCCCAAGTGTGTCACCGATAAAAGCCTTTTGTAGATTAGTAACTTGCTCAAAACAGAAAAGTTATGTAACACTCAATTGTTATACTATCTTTGTTTCCATCTTGCATTGTAATAACACCCATCTTAACTCTATTTAAGACAAGTCATCGCCAGATGGCTTTCTGGCATTGATTGCATGATATGAAATCTAGTATAACTAAAAGTTTTTGGTTTTAGTAGCCTATAAATCAATTTAGAAAAATATATGTATTTGAATATAAGGTAAAGTTTTAAATTATTTGGCAATAGTAAACTAAACTTTTTTTTGGTAAATTTTTATTTTCTAAAATTTCATTGAGCTCTTTTGCAATAAGAAACAAGTTACAAAAAATTAAGGTTTATTTACCCCAATTCAAAATTATTAGGAATATAATCATAGAGGTTGAAGTATTTAAAATATGGAACCCCAAATATTTTATTAGGTAAATTCTTGAATGCTGAGCATTCACTGTTAAAATATACTACTACTATTGATAGACTGGTAGAAGCCTAAAATCAAATATTTATTAAATATTTATATCCATATCTTTTCATGGCTTGGTAATTCATTTCTCTAGCATTAAATAAGATTCCATTGTTTGCATGTACTACACTTTATTTGAACTTTCACCTATGAAAGGATATCTTGGTTGCTTCCAAGCTTTTGTCAGTAATGAATAAAACTACTATAGACATCTTTGTGGGTATAGGTTTCATCTTCTTTGGATAAATACCAAGAACTGCTACTGCTGAATCATCTGGCAAGAATATGTTTAGTTTTGTAAGAAACTGCCAAGTTGTTTTCCATTCTTTATTCTCAATAGACATGGAAGAACATTCCTGTTGCTCCACATCCTCACCAACATTTCGTGTTCTGTTGTCAGTGTTCTGGATTCTGGGTATGTACTGGTGTCTCTTTTTTGTTTTAATTTGCATTTTCCTGATGACATATGATGTGAAGCATCTTTTTATATGCTTATTTGCCATCTGTAATATTTTCTTTTGTGAGGTATCTGCTAAGGTCTTTGGCTCATTTGTAATCAGGTTTTTCCATGATTGTTGAGTTTTAAGGGGTCTTTGTGTCTTTTTGATTAACAGTCCTTTGCCAGATGTGTATTTTGCAAATTTTTTCTCACAGTCTGTGCTTTGCCTTTTCATTCTCTTGGCATTGTTTCACAGAGTAGACATTTTTAAATTCAGTGCTTGTGCTTTTGTAGCTAAAGTTATTTCCAAAACCAAGGTCATTTAAATTTTCTTCTATATTACCTTCTACATGTTTCATGTTTAGGTTTATAATTTAATCTGAGTTAATTTTTGTGAAGAGTGTATGATATCTGCCTGGATTTATTTTATTTTATTATTTATTTTATTTTATATTTTTACATTTAGCTTCACCATTACTCCAGAACCATTTGTTTGAAAGATTGTATTTTGCTCTCTTGTATTGCTTTTGCTTTTATATTAAATATAAAATATAATTGATAATATATATTCTGTTCCTTTAATCTAGTCTTTCTGTGGTATTACAATATCTTGCTTCCAATTATCGTTATGGTATACTTTTTTTAAAGATTTTATTTATTTATTTGACAGAGAGAGAGATCACAAATAGGCAGAGAGACAGACAGAGAGAGAAATGAGGAGAAGCAGGCTCCCTGCTGAGCAGAGAGCCCAATACGGGACTCGATCCCAGGCCCCTTCGATCCCAGGCCCCTGGGATCATGACCTGAGCCAAAGGCAGAAGCTTAACCCACTGAGCCAACCAGGCGCCCCATGGTTATGGTAAACTTTGAAGTCAGTCCTCAGGCTTTGTTCTCCTTCAACACTATGTTGACTATTGTGAGTCTTTGCCTCTCCATATAAACTTTAAAATAAGTTTGTTAATATTAAAAAAAAAAAGAACTTGATGGAGTGCATTAATTGTATAGATAAACTTGGAAACCAGTGACCTCTTGAGCTTAGCAGGAGATAGACCATGGACATCAGTTGTCACAGTGGTGCCTCTGGCAGAACCTATTGCAAATCCCTAGGCAAAATGAGACCTCAAGGATCTGAGAGATGTCTAAGAAGTACTTGATACATCCCTTGGGTATGGTTTATTAAGTGTCCACCTGTCTGAAAGCTGGGGAATCTAGATAAGGGAGGGAAAATTAGTTATGATAAAACATATCAGCAAACATGAATAAATGTTGTAAAACTAATTGTCATGGCTCATATACAATATGACCAACAGAGGGACCATCAAAAGGAAAGCATCAGTTATGTTTATTGTGAAATGTTTTATTCAAAATAAAGCAATGAGAGGGGAAGACACAATGAGAAAATTACCATTTCTTAAATGGTAACCTTCTTACAAAATGGAATAGGGTTTATATTCTAAGTAGTATATTGAAAAGTAAAACATTGGGGTGCCTGGGTGGCTCAGTGGTTTGGGCTGCTGCCTTCGGCTCGGGTCATGATCTCAGGGTCCTGGAATTGAGCCCTGCATCGGGCTCTCTGCTCCGCAGGAAGCCTGCTTCTCTCTCTCTCTCTCTCTGCCTGTCTCTCTGCCTACTTGTGATCTCTGTCTGACAAATAAATAAATAAAATCTTTTTAAAAAAAGAAAAGAAAGGTAAAACATTAAAAAATAAAATTTAAATTTAAAAAAATTATGTAATTTTTAAAAAAGGTTAAAAAGAGCAGAACCATTTTTCTTATAACTGGAAAATACATTCTATATATATCTATCAAAAATAACTTGTCGGGTTCCTGGGTGGCTTGTGGGTTAAGCCGCTGCCTTCAGCTCAGGTCATGATCTCAGGGTCCAGGGATGGGGACCCACATTGGGCTCTCTGCTCAACGGGGAGCCTGCTACCTCCTCTCTCTCTTTGCCTGCCTCTCTGCCTACTTGTAATCTCTCTCTCTGTCAAATAAATAAATAAAATCTTTAAAAAAAAATAACTTGTCATGGGGGCACCTGGGTGGCTCAGTGGGTTAAAGCCTCTGCCTTCGGCTCAGGTCATGATTTCAGAATCCTTGGATCGAGTCCCACATCGGGCTCTCAGCTCAGCAGGGAGCCTGCTTCCCCCCTCTCACTCTGCCTGACCCTGCCTACTTGTGATCTCTGTCAAAGAAATAAATAAAATCTTTTATAAAAAAATTTTAAAAAAAACTTGTCATGTCTGGAATCAGGAGCATATGGAAAAAAATAATATCTGAGGACAATACTTCTGCCATGTTTTGTGCCTTGTTAATATTTTTAAACAGTCAGGCAACTTTTAGCTTTATTAAAATACCTACTAAGAGACTAGCAGTGTCTTTTGGAGTCCTATGACTATAAAAAGTAATTGCAAATATTCAAAATGTTTAGTATGGTGTCACTGTTTAGGGCCAGCACCAAGCATGTTTCAGAAGTAAGCATATCTGTTACTCTTCCGTAAGGCAAAAGGGCATGTTTTCAGGAGTTCCATCTGCTGTACCAGGAAGTGAATCAAGTAATGAATTTTGTCTATAAAATAATTCACTTTTCAATTTAACATTCCTCATTCCACATTATAATAATAAAAACTAGGAGGAGACTAAACCAAACAAACAACTACAACTACAACAACCAGCTTTTCCTTCAGTGGAAAAGTAAATAGAACCTTATGAGTAGCCTGAAATTTATTTTTAAATATTTTTAAGATAAGCGTTTTTGTTAGAAAACCATATATTTTATATAGCTAAAAAATAACAGGCAAAGTTTTATTAACGTCTAAAAAGTCTAGTTACTTCTATTTATCTATTAACTCATCTCTTTATGAAGTAGAACATGATCACACCTATTGTATCTACCCAAGTTTGTATGCTATGGTTATTTTATGTTTGCTATTTCCTTGCTTAATTTTTACAATATTTGATACATAATAGTATCTTTAAGTCCATCTACGGTTTCACAGAATTTGTTTGAACTTCATCAATATGTACAATACTTTTTGCACGTTGATTAAAAATTACGAGATATGGGGGCTCCTGGGTGGCTCAGTGGTTTAGGCCTCTGCATTCGGCTCAGGTCATGATTTCAGGGTCCTGGGATGGAGCCCCACATCGGGCTCTCTGCTCAGCGGGGAGCCTGCTCCCCCACCCCTCTCTCTGCCTGCCTCTCTACCTACTTTTGATCTGTCAAATGGGTAAATAAGATCTTTCAAAAAAGATTTACTAGGTGTGAAATATACCGAGGCAATGGGAAGGAAAATGATTTCACCTGGTCTGACTAGGAAGTGGTTGAAGCCTGAATTAAAGTGCTACAAAAAGAGTCAAGACCTGGGAAATATATGGGTAAAAAATCCCTAGAAAAACAGCAATAATATCGGGCTGCTCTGTATTGATCCAGATCCTGCGGTAGGCAAAGAAGAGCTGGTTTTAGCCAGAGGATGATCTCCGTTTGTCTTCATGATCTGGCATTTCCTGCAAGCCAGGCATGGGGCTCTGCACTAGAGCTGCAAATGCTGGGGGGCCCTCACTGTCCCTTTTCTCTTCTCAGGGGGACAACGGGCATGTCCATGGTGCAGTGTGACAGGTTTTACCACAGGGAGATAAAAGACTGCCAAGGGTAGGTTGGAGCTGGGAAAAGGCACTTAGGAACAGATTTTGAGGGGAGGTGATAGACAAGGGCAAAGCGAAGAATGGGGATGAGTGTGTCACTTTCAAAGTGCCAGGAGGCAGCAGAGTGCATTCGGGAATCTACAGCAAGTTCAGGACAACGGGCAGCTGATCTGGCAGCATCACCTGGGGATGGAGGCTGAGCCCCGGGGTTAACACTGGGGGTGAGCTGGTTTGTATACTATGCCGAGAAGGTGAGGTACTACACTGTGGGGGCACAGGGAGCTACCGGAGGATTTCAAATATCAGAATCGTAACCATAATAGAGTATTTAATTGCAACCTAGCTTTCATCAAGGGTAAGATGCACTATAGTTTATGTTCGACTAAGAAAGAGAAATGCTGTCAGTTAAACTAGGATATGTCATCAAGTGCAAGAGTTATTAGAATGGGGGGGGGAGGACAAATCTTAGAACAAGTGAACTGTGGTACTAGAATAATTAAGAAAGGTCGAACACTTGGATCAACTAAAAAAGTGATTATTGCTTACCATGTGCCCCAAACTATATTAAGTCTTAGAACAAGAGACGATTTCATCTTGATGCCCCGAAGCTGTTAGACCCAAGGTACAGAGGGCAGTAGCCAACGACAAGCAGGCCACAAGTGCCATGTGCAGACTCGAAGAGCAACTGCCTTTGAGAGAGGAAATGGTTGAGAGTGGGCTTTCTGAGGAAGAGAATTACTAGCTGGGAAAGTAGGAAAATTGACACAGAATCAGAATTGATGCCCCTTCGTGACAGAGTTGGTGAAACTTCCCTTCTAAGACATCTTGAGGCTCCTCAGAAATGTATACTTCATTTTGGACGGAACATTCAGGATAAATATGATCTGTTCGAGTTCCTGGTTCTCTCATCAGGTCTGTTTCTTAGGATTCACTGGCACAAGATAAGGGTTTTGATAGTCCAGGGTAAATCCTGACAAAAGCAAAGCACGGTATCTATGAAAAACTAACCACTCAGAAGAGAACAACAGATAAAAGGCCAGGCCGACCTGTCCCTGCAGGATAGGTAAGGTTGGTCTGGCAACAGGGGTAGAGGGGAAGTGCCCATCCTCTGCTAGAAGAGCTAGAGAAGACCCCTTCCGGAGAGACCACCAGGAGAGGAGAGCAGGAGGTGCTGATGATGAAGAATATTTTAATCAGCAGATAAGGTCAAAATGACAAAGTTCCAGGATCAGAGTAAACATATGGGATTAAAAAATAAAAATTAAAAAAAAAATTTTTTTTGAAAGGACTTTTTTTTTAAAGGACTTTAAACAAAAGTCCTTTTTAAGAGACAGTTGGCTGTTTAAACCAAAAGTACAACTCACTGAGAGAATCGCCGCATTATTTATTGGGGTAGATAGGACCTGGAATGCAGAAAGACCCATTCTGCAGAAGAAAAAATAGAATCACTAACAGGCCTCATACCTTGCACAGCCAGTGGCTAGAATCCCTGCCTCATGAGACCCTGTGCTAGAAGGCCGCTAGAACCATCTCAACTATGTTTGTCTTTCTTGGAAGCCAACAAGTGTTTGCCAGGTTAAGAGCACGGTAACAATCAGTCACGTTATGTTATATTGATTGTCGGTATCTTTAAAAGCCTTGTCAAGTTTCTTTTTGAGTAACCCTCACCCACACTTAGAGAAATTTACCTGTGGTTCACCTCTTTGAAATACCTCATTGTTGTTTCACATTTACAATACCCAAAAAAAAAAAAAAAAAAAATCTTTTTATTAACAAAGTGTTCAGAAGGGGGCGCCACTGTGAACAATGAGAGTTTTCACTGCCCTGACAGTTTTGTTGCAGAAACAGCAGAAAGCACTCAGGTCAGACACAGCCAATGGCTGGAGGGATTTTTAAAATTACAAAAACCGAACCAAATCAAACCAAAACAAAAATCAAAACCAATGTCCAAGATTTCAAGTTTGCTACTAAAGGTATGACATTCTCCTAAGACATGCGAGTGACTTGATCAATATATTTATATATTTATATTTGAAGAAGAAGGAACTATTTGATGCAGCAAAACCATAGTGCAAGGACCAATGCCGCGCTTCCCAGAGAACCCCAAGCTCTTTTTCTAGAATGGCCATATGCGTTTGCCTCAGGCGTCCTCTTTTCACTCCCTTTGTGGATCACCTACCATGGAGGTCATGGAATAACCAATAACCAAAAAAGAAACAAAAAACCAAAACATCCAGGTCTAAGTGATTCGTGGGTGCCATCATGCAATGGCGGACCCTGCCTGGAGAGGAGGAGACTGCTTAAACAGATGGCTGGCAAGCATCTCAGCCCAGGCCTGTGCTGGGGAAGCTGGTTCCCGGCTTTGGGCACAATCAGGAAGCCAGCGAAGTGACCCGAGAGTGCAGCCGGGGTTTAGGGCTGATGATCTTTTTGCAGCCAGGCAGCAGGTGGACACCCGCTCGGGGAGCCAGGCTAGGAGGCCGCTCAGCGCTGGCGCTGGCCACCCTCGCAAGCCCCCCGGGCTTTCCCGGAGCCCGTGCCCTGGGCCCGCGCCTCAGGACGGAGGGGGAGGGGGAGGGGGGCGAGGGCGTGGGCGGTCCAGTGAAGGGGCTTTGCTAATTGCAGAATCCGGGAGTGAGCTCGCGGAGGACGCAGCGGAGAGTCTGAGAGGAGGTGGAGGAGCTGGCGGAGGAGGGGCGCGCAGCTCTGCTGTGCTCTGCTGCAGCCCAGTCCGCACTGCAGGACACCAGCACTCCCGGGCTCCAGCCCAGCTCCTGAGGCCACGCTGTCCAGCTCCCACGGCCCGGCCCGCTGCCCCGCCCTGCCCCATGGCTTCTCAGGACGACCCTCTGCGAGCAGGTAAAGTGACACCGCGCTGCGCTCTCACCTGGAGCAGAAAGCGCGGGCCGCGAGCTCGCGGGGGTGTCGGGACCCAGCCTCCCGCGACCCCCGGGGCAGCGGGACCACCCCGGACGACGCGCCGCACCCGGGTCCCCACGGGGTCGGGCTGGGGATGAAGCCAGGCGCGGTGCCCCCCGCAGCGAGCGCAATAGCCCCCTTCGTTTGGCACCCCCACGCGCGTGTGCCGAGGACCCCCTTCCCTCATCCAGAGCTGTGGCCCAGCCACTTTTGTACTGGACTTGGGATCCCAGGTAGAAACTAGTCCCTCAGACCTCCCTGGCAGCAAGGAGCACAGGGAGGGATTCTCAGTTTTTCCACCCCCCCTTCCCCCCTCCTCCTTTGGCTCTTCCTCTCTCCACATTCACAAGCCTTCTGGCCTCCCTTTCCTCTCCCCATTGTCACTTTTATTAATTGGTTTTGTTCTGCATGTTGACCCGCAGAATATACATACAGGAAACTGAGTCGGAGCCCACCTGTGGAGGCCTTTCATTAGAATGGTCTCTGGTTCTAGCCTCAGATCAGAATACTGCCTGTACCTGAGGACAGAGTCCAGATGTTTCTTTCATCTCTGACTTGAATTTGAAATCCTCCTCAGACTTCAGCCTCCGGGATTGCTCCTGTCCTTGCTCTCCCACTGTCTCGGTGGGGATCCGCCATGAGTGTTGAACACAGGAATGAATGAATGATATATACCCCCAGGTCGCTGGGGCTTTTTCTTGTTTTGCTGAGGTTGGAAAGTCTTGGGAGAGACCCCCTGTATGCAGATACAGAGCTGCATGCAATTGTTTAGATAAACGTGTTCCCCACTTAATTGCTTGGGCATTGAACATTTCGCCCTTAACCTGTGGCTTGAGCAGTTAGGAGGATACAATCTGGAGGTGAATCAGAAGATGGCTGAATCCACATGGTGGTGGGCTGGGTTTGGGAGATTTTCCTGGAGATTCTAAAGAAAGATCTAAATTCTTTCAATGGGGAGTGGTAAACATTTTATCAATGGGAGATGGAAAATAAATTGGTTAACCTTTCCCTCCCCCTCAAAACCCATTATTTGAAAAAACAAAAAAGGAAGTGAAGGGAGAAATCCTCCCACTCCCATGCCCACTCACCTCCATAGCCACCTCCTCTTCCAAGAACTAACAGACAAGGTGCCAAGAAGTGTTAGGTACCAGCAGTGCAGCAGTGGTCTCAGAGCTCATTCAAGGATCATGGTGAAAGGCATTCAAAGAGATTGTGGGGGCACAGGGATCTAATTAAGGGGGACAAGTTTAAGGTTTGCCTGGTCCCCTAAAAATTAATGGCACTAGAGAAGATGAGCTTTGGGAACTATAGCTTAATGGATACAACGTGTAAAAAGCTTCAGTGAGTCATGGTGGGAAGAGGCCATGAGGGCAGCAAAGACAGTCTTAGATGATGTTATTAATAGCACTACAGGCTCTAGATTTCCTGTGGTGGTGTTCTTGGCAAGACCAGCGTGGCCAAAGTGGATACTCACAACCTGGAACAGAGGGTCTTGGAGATCCCAGCAAGTGTGGTATGATGAGAGTGTATAATGATAGGAGGTGTCCTTTGGAAGGACTGTCTTCTTGACTTTAAAAGGGAGAACCCAAATCTGTAGGTGAAATCTTCTTGGCTACAAAGAAGGCCGAGGCCTCCTAAGGTCAAGGTCTCCTCGTCACTTGCAAAGATGTCGAAGAACATATTCAGACATTTCAAAGATGTCCTCATGTCCATCCGTTCCCACTCTGGAATTCTATCAATAAGGTGAGAGTTCCTCTAGTTGGAAAAAAGATCTAAAAAGACTTCCATTTCTCATGTAATTTCTGTAACCTCCAGGACACACCCACCTACTCCTTCCAGGGCTGTAATGAAGCTACAGCTGGTGCCAATTTGTGGAACTCATTAAAGGCTATTTTCCCTTATATACCCCCGGACCAAGTTCCCATGCTCCCTCACCTGATTTCCTGCACTCACCTCCCACCTGGTGTGTTCACACCTGCACGTGCCTTTTACCAACCCCTTTGCCAAAAGGCAGCCAGAGTGACCTTTCAAAGACCTATCAGTTCCTGGCATTTGTCTCCATAGAAAACTGCACTGATCTTCTAACAAATTCTCAGTCCTCCAAAGGCATCCATAATCCTCCCATCCGTCTCTTCTTACCCTTCCAATTGACTGATGCCTGTTCTGCCCTGTCTTTCTGCCCTTCAACCACGCTGCCTCCCTCTTCCTGTGGAGACCCCTCATGGTGCCTGCCTCCAAGCACACGTGATTCCCATTGATGGGAAGACCCTCTTCCTCTCCCCCATCTCACCACTCCAGTTACTCCCACTTATTCGTGAGCTCACAAGCCCCATGGTACACACTCTCCATGCAGCCTGCTCTCTCTTTTCTAGCACTGGCCTCCGTTTCTAGCTGTGGTTGTGTCACGGATGTCCCTCCCCAGCCTGCCTCCAAGCTCTCCATCCGTTTAGCTCCAACACCTGACACAGTGCCTGGCACATAGTAAGCCCTGGCTAGCTTCTAAAGCCTCACTGAGGGACTGACAGCGTTTTTAAAATGTCACCACGTAGCCTCCAAACTGTAGGCAGAAAAAGCTTTGCCTGGATTGACATTTTAGAGACGTATTCGTCAAGTTAGATGTGTTCACTGACTTTATCTTATAAAATTAAAAAAAAAAAAAGGACCTCTGTATCGATTCGCATCTAACGAAGGCACATGTATACTATTAGACCACATTATGAGCTTAATGGAAGGAGACAAGATTTTTTCGCTATGAAAATGTATAAGACTGTTGAGGTCATGTGGAAGGAAATAGTCGGTTTGTTGGAGCATTGTTATCTTACTCTATCACAACCACTAATAAAAATCTGACACGGGGTGAGTCAGAATTGTCTGTCGGAGATGAGTTAGATCTGGCTCATGTTCATACAGACATGAAAGCCAGGAACGAAGAAGCAGGCTTTGAAAGCCTGGGTTGAGGAGGCTGTGTGGTTCACTGCGATGAGCTAAGTGCCCAGGGCCACCGGCAGACATGCAGGCCTGTGTCCTTTGTTCTGGGGTACCTCTTGCACCATGTGGTGAGGCTAGCAGCTGGGAGCAGCTCAGGACAGGACCAGGTGGCATCTTACCTCTCGCACCCTCCTGTGGGCTCCAGTGGGCTCCAGTGGGCTCCAGTGGGTCCCAGGGGACATCCTGCCTTCCTTGCAAAGCCCAGTAGCACTGGGAGCAGAAACTGGGACCAAAGAGTGAGCATCCTGTTTGACAAGCTGGACCAGCCACCTCTTCTTCAGATTCAGGGGGAGCCCTGGCCTGCTGACTCCTCCCTTCTTCTTTTCCCCTTTCCTCCCTCCCTCCCTCTTCCCTTCCCCTCTCTCCATCCCTGGTGGTGCCCTTTCCTGATGCCCAATTCATCCCTTTTCCTTTCTTACATGCCTGTCTTCTAGAGTTTCTTCTCTCCTCACAATTACTTCCCTTCGTCTGAATCTCCTCTTTGGTCCCTTTGTCCCCGCTCTCTGCTCCTCCTCCCCTTCGCTGGCCCCTGTTCAGCTCCATCCAGACTGCAGGCAGAGCTGGACTAACACGCTCACTCGCTAGCTCAGCCACCCTCCAGAGAAGTCACTCTTCGGTGGCCACCTTCCTGACCCCCTGGTCCTTTCTCCACTTATTCAGCTATTGCTCTGAAGTCTGAGGAGGACAGAGCGGGGCTGCCGCAGAATCAGGCCAGAGGAGAAACCAAACCATGTGTCCACACTGTCCCCCAGTACTGCTGCTCTGAGAGCTTTCAGAGTCCTCAACAGGGTTAGGATTTAGGGGCTTCTTCAAAACCGGGAGTGAAAACAGCCATAGGTCAAAAGAAAAGCTATGGCCCCCCCACAAAAATAATAAACACAAATGAAAACTAAGTTAGCTCTGAAGTCCCAAAGTCGAAAAATTGCCTTGAATCTGTCACTAGAAAGCACCCAAGGCCTCACTCTCTGGGTTCTGGGTGCCCTGGGAATGGCAGGAGGCTCTGACCCCCTTCCCGCTTCATCCACACCCAAACAACGTCCTCTGAGGTGGTCTTCAAACTTTCTCTGAGAAACTGTCTCTGGGAACTGTAGGCCCTCAGCTGCTGGGACGAATGAGGGTGATATCAGGACCTGATGGGCAGCTTTACCAGGAGATTGTGGCTTCTGGATGCAGTCCTCAGGTCCCATGGTCTGGGTGAGATCAGGGTCTTTCAGTGGAGGAGGACAGATGAGATTTCAGATTTTGAGTTGATTCTGGGATGATTAGTGCTTTGGAGGGCATTGGGTGAAAGTATTTTTCACACGGGAAGGACACGAATTTGGGGAGCCAGAGAGTGGACTGTTAAGAGCTGACCTGCATTTCCCCCAGAAACCTTGCTGCTGTCCTTATCTCTGGTACCACAGAACGTGAACTTATTTGGAACTAGAGTCCTTACAGATGCAATCACATTACAGTGAGGTGGTTAGAGTGGGCCCTAATCTCTTGTAACTGACCTCCTTATGTAAAGGGAAAATCTGGACAGAGAGATGCCCCTACTGTCAGTGGTGGGCAGTGCATGAACTTCTAGAACCCTGAAGTAGTGGAAAACAGACTCAGGCTGGGCACTAGGTAAATGGGAGCTCTAGTGGAATTTCAGATGAAGATGCTGTGGACCTCGGCTTCCCAGGTCATAGTGACATTAGGATTTCAAATTCAAGTCAGAGATGAAAGAAACATCTGGACTCGGTCCTCAGGTACACACAGTATTCTGAACTGAGGCTAGAACCAGAGACCATTCTAATGAAAGGCCTCCACAGGTGGGGTCTCACAGCTGGGCTCCGACTCAGTTTCCTGTATGTTCATTCATGAAATCGCTCTGCGGGACAACATGCAGAAAAAAACCATTTAATAAAAGTGAAAATGAGGAGAGGAAAGGGAGGCCAGAAGGCATGTGAATGTGGAGAGAGGAAGAGCCAGGGGAGGGTGGGGGAGGGGGGGCGGAAAAACTGAGAATCCCTCAGGCAGGGTCTGCCTTTGCATGATGGCAGGCGCGAATAACTTCGACCTGGATGTTTGGGTTTTTTGTTTGTTTTTTGGTCATTGGTTATTACATGACCTCCATGGTAGGTGCTCCACAAAGCGAGTGAAAAGAGGACGCCTGGTACATAGGCATATGGCCATTCCAGAAAAAGAGCTTGGGGTTCTCTGGGAAGCACGGCATTGGTCCTTGCACTATGGTTTCATAGAAAAGGGATTATGCACCAACTTACTTAAATGAGCATGGGTTGAAATCCTTTACTGAGAATAAATATTTAAAACAGTTATCTCTTAACTAAATCTATCATCAACCATAAATCTATTGCACGAAGGTTACAGGCAATTTAAATGCAATAGCACTCTCTTCAGGGATTTAAATAATCCGTGTCTATCTTGGCACATGAGAATGCAAAGATAGGAAATGGTTTGTAGAAGATCATTTAATGGCTTTTACTATACGGTATCAGCAATTTATCATAAAGGAACGGCCTCCAGATAAAAACTCAGCTTTGAAAAATGCATAAAAGCAGCAAACATTTACATACCCTCTTGGTGACCAGAGGCCTGCTTTGTGCCTCTGATTATCTCTTTCATGGTTCTGAGGCCCATGGCACTCAGTAATTTAGTGTCTTATTCTCTGGAATAGGCCATTGAAGAAATACCAGGCCCAGAGAAGAAGGTCCTGCTGGGTGTTTGAAGAAAGTACAACCTTTTAGATGAAGCTTTCTGGGGAATTTGTTAGTGGTTTGGTCTGCTTCTGATAGGAAGGGAAATTTTTTTTTTTAGATTTTATTTATTTATTTGACAGACATAGATCACCAGTAGGCAGAGAGCAGGCACAGAGAGAAGTGGAAGCAGGCTCCCCGCTGAGCAGAGAGCCAGACATGGGGCTCAATCCCAGGACCCTAGGATCATGACCTGAGCCGAACGGAGAGGCTTTAGGAAGGGAAATTTTTTTAAGACTATTTTCTCTTTGAATCTATTTTGAGGTTTGGTTTGTGGTTCTTTCTGACTTCTCATGAAGATGGAATTACTTCTGAGGTTGGTTGTCAGGAACCGCATATCAAATCGAGCTATCTTGTTAGCCATAAATACGTAAATAAAAAAATAAAAGCTCAAGTGTTGGTATAAAGCTATTATGCTTTTCAAAACCCCGAACTATAATTCCTGTATCGTGGTCATTCTTTATCAGATCAAACAGGAGAGAGGTGGCAGAAACGCACTTTCAGTTTAATTTTTTTTACAAGGAAGATGGAGTTCTGAACCTACTTTGTTATTCCCTTTCATTCAATTTCCCTATACCTCCTTTTCTATGAATTGTAACGGTAACCCATCATTATTTTTATTGTTGGCACGTGCTTTGTCAACCATAAAGTGTACGCTATAAATGGGAGTGCTTTTCTTTTTTTGCAGTTTACAAAAAACTAATTTTTTTAAATTTATTTTTTATTGATTTTCAGCATAACCGTATTCATTCTTTTTGCACCACACCCAGTGCTCCATGCAAGCAGTGCCCTCTATAATACCCACCACCTGGTACCCCAACCTCCCAAACCCCCGCCCCTTCAAAACCCTCAGATTGTTTTTCAGAGTCCATAGTCTCTCATGGTTCAGCTTCCCTTCCAATTTCTCCCACCTTCCTTCTCCTCTCTAACTCCCCATGTCCACGAAAAACTAATTTAAAAACATTCATCCACCAGAGTACCCAAAGGGCTCCCACATAAACTATCTGTCGTTACATTATGTCTTTCTGCTTTCGCTTCTATTGCTGTCCAAACAATGTTTTAAAACATTCTTTAAAATGGGCCTTTTTAACAAGATTTTTACAAAAGATTTAATTTATTCATTTGTCAGAGAGATAGCACAAGCAGAGGGAGAGGCAGGCAGAGTGGGAAGCAGGCTCCTGGTAAGCAAGAAGCCTGATGGGGGACTCGATCCCAGGATGCTGGGATTATGACCTGATCTGGAGGTAGACAATTAACCAACTGAGCCATCCATGTGTCTCTGAAATGGGCATTTTTGACATTTCCTGATAGCACCTACACACTCATGAATCTCAGATTCATGATATATGGGGCTAGTGGACTTGACAATCATGGAGTCAAGCATGCTGGATTTGACTCACGGGCCTGTCACTGTGAATTTGGGTGGCTTGCTAAACTTGCTACATAGAAACCCAAGCATGTAAGAATTTGCAGGATTGTGACAGTTCAGTGGTATAATGTATACATATAAATATCTAAACCAGTGTCTCTCACAAAGTAGGTCCAAATAGACCAGCTCCCTTTCTGCCTTCATTCTGTCCTTGGAATTCCGTCCCTTGGGAGAAGTTCCTACTGCCTTTGTTACAAGAAATGAACGATATTTACTACACTGTTGGTGCATAGCATGGATCAAGACATTGAGTGATAGTATTAACATACTTCTTGAACTGCCCATTGCCCCCAAAGCACCAAATAAAATGTCATGCTCTGGGGAAACCAAAGTGAGAGGTCCCCAACTTTTAGGAGTTATGGACAGGAGAGAGATGCAAATACTGTGTCAGTGTAGAACCAGGGTAACTAATGTCTAAACCAGGAAGAGAATGTGTGTGGAAGAAAGGCACTGATGATGTATAAAGCCATTTGGCTGGTTGGTGACTTCCCTCAGACTGACAATTTGCCATGAAAGCTTCCAGGCAAATTTGAGATCTTTATTAGTGACAATATGGCTATAGCCTTAAGGGGAAGAAAAAAACCAAAAACCGAAAACCAAAACACACATGCACACAAACTGTTGGTCTTGTGTCTTTTCACAAATAATGACAGTTATCAGAAATTTTATCTTTAAATGGGGAAAACAGCAACTGAAAATGTATTTCATTTGATTCATCACAGAATATGGTGTTTTTGTTCATTTCACACCATTTTTGTTAAGTTTTATTTAAATTAATGCAATCTGAGATAAAGTGTTAATATTCCTGAGGGTATGGACATTGTATACAAATGAACCCAGCTAAGTGGGCTCCTGGACAGGGTCTGATCTATTTATAAAAGTAGCTGGAGCTGGGGCGCCTGGGTGGCTCGGTGGGTTAAGCCGCTGCCTTCGGCTCGGGTCATGATCTCAGGGTCCTGGGATCGAGTCCCGCATCGGGCTCTCTGCTCAGCAGGGAGCCTGCTTCCTCCTCTCTCTCTCTCTCTGCCTGCCTCTCTGCCTACTTGTGATCTCTCTCTGTCAAATAAATAAATAAAATCTTAAAAAAAAAAAAAAAAAAAGTAGCTGGAGCTAAGTGGTTTGTTCCAGAAGAAGATATTCTACAGCCTAAGTGGGAGTTAATACGTTCACTTGTCTCCTTCAATTTTGTCCAGAGTGTGTTAAAGCAGTCATAGGGGACCTGGGTAGTTTTGCCATCTGCCTTCTCATAACAATGCCCCAGTTTTCTCCTGGAGAATCAACGTTCCCGCTTTCAGTCCATGCACTTAGGCAGCGGCAACTTCACACTGGCTCCTGACTCTAGCAGTGGCATGTCACCCACTAATGGCCTTTGAGAACATCACTGAGTGAGCCGTGAGTTTAGTAGATGCACGAGACCTTTGCTGGGTCGGTGAGGAGGTGGGTCTCTGAATAACTAGCCCGAGATCCACTTGTGTGTGGTGGAACAAACGAGCAGTGATGTGTTGGCCAGAGTGCCCATCCTAGAGAGCCCTGAATGCCAGACAAAAGCATTTGAGACTATTTTTTCAGGCAACAGGAAGCCAGGAAGCTAGTTTTGAAAAGCGGCACATGAAAATGTGTGTTTTTGGAAGATTAGTCGGGCACTAACCCCTAACATTATCCCTGACACTGACCCTAACCCGGTCTAACCTTAACCTTCAACCTACCTCTAACCCTAACCCTAACCCCACTTAACAATAATCCTGACCCTCTCGGTGACCCTAATCATAACCCGAACTCTGAACTTTGCCTATATCAGACCCTAAACTTAAACCTGACCCTGGCCTTGACCTTAACACTGACCCTAACCCTGACTGTAAACCTATCTCTGACCCAATCCGTGAGCCTGAACAGAATCATAACCCTAAAGCTAACCCTGATTTTGAACCTACTCTTAAAACAGAACCTACAAAAGCTGACCTTACCATAATCATGAACCTAACCAAGACCCTGACCCTACCCCTGACACTAAACCTGTCCCAAACCTAACCCTGACCCTGACATGAACCTTGCCCCATACCCTAAGCCATTCGCTAACCCTGACGCCAACGACGTCTAACCCTAACCCTGACCCTAAGTATTTCTTAACCCTAACCCTAACCCTAACCCTAACCCTGACCCTAACTATTTCTTAACCCTAACCCTAACACTAACGTAGTCTAATCCCAGCTCTGTTCCCTCTAGCGGGGATAACAGCTGCACCCAGGCCTCCTAGGGGCAGGTGGGAGGCTGTATGGGTGTCATTGGAGGGGCACTGCATTGAGTGGATTGTGAGCCCTGAGCAGCTTGGGGACCGGCGGCTCAGGGAGCTCTGGTGCAGCAGGAAGTTTGGTAAGGAGCCCCCAGGCAGTGGTGACCTCACTTCCCAGACGACAGAGCCCAACGGAATTGGAACCCACGTATCCAGGCACCCCATTACAGAGAAAACCCCCCTGCCCAGCTCATTTCTAGGCACATCCTAAAGGAAGCAACATGTTCTTCTGCTGTACTGAAGCCAAGAGGATGCAGGGAGAAGAGAGCTGGCCCGTCAGACATGTCCCCTCCCTGGCAGGTCATATCAGGTTTCCCCAACGCCTCAGGCCCTTTGGCTAATAAAATCAAAAGGTCACACCAGGGGGCTCAGAGTCAGAGAGGCCCACACCTTATGAACTACCAGTGTAGCCCTAGGTCTCCTCCGCATATCTCTTTCTGTGTGTGTGTGTGTGTGTGTGTGTGTGTGTGTGTGTGTGTGTGTGTGTTTGTGTGTGTGTGTGTGTGTGTGTGTGTGCCTCTGGGTGTCTGTGTGTCTGTGTGTAAAGAGGACCTGGCCATGCCATCATGGGTGGAGATGCCCCAAGCAGGATCAGGCTGATGAGGGGTTAGATGTCTGGTGGGCAAGTCATGTTCACACCCCAGTTTAAGGCTGGTTAAGTGGGATCAGGTGTAGGGTCTACACCCTTCTGCCCAGGGTTTATCCTGAGACCCTGAAGGGATGGGTCCATGACCCAGAAGAGGGGCTAACCCTAACAGTAACCACTAACCCTGATCCTGACACTGACTGTGAGCCTGCCCCAAACCCAAACCCTGACCCTGACCCTGATACTGGCTGTGATGCTGACCTGAACCCTAAACCTAAACCTAAGCCTGACACTGACCCTGATGTGGACCCTGAACCTAAACCTAACTCTGACATTACCGTAACCATGACTCATACCTAAACATGACCCTGACCCTAATCCTAACCCTGACGCTGACCTAACCCTCACCCTAACCCTAACCCTGACCGTGACTGTGATCCTGACCCTAACCCTAAACCTAATGGTAACTCTAACCATGACCCTAATAAGGACCCTGAACCTAAACCTAACGCTGACCCTGACCCTAACAATAACCCCTACCCTAAACCAAACCCTAACCCTGACCTTACGCTGTCTAACCCTACCCTAACCATAACCCTAATTCTAACTCCAAACCTAACCCCAATCACAAAACCTACCGCCAAAACCTAATGTGACACTGAACCGAACATTGACCCTAAACCAAAGCCTGACCCTAAACCTGACCCTGGCCATGACTTTCACCTGACCCTGACCCTAATCCTAACCATGACACTAACACTGACCACTACATAACCGTGTCCCTGACCCAAATGTGGACTTTAAACCAATACCTGAACATGACACTAAACCTGACACTGGCGCTAAACTTCACCCTGACCTTGACCCAGACCATGACCATAAACCTAACCCTGACCCTAACAGTGACTTCGACCCTGACCTGAACACTAAATCTGACCCTGACTGTGAGCCTGACCGTAACTCTAACCCTAAATGTAACCCTAACCCTACACTAACACGGGCCCTCCCCCGAATCCTATCGCTGAACCTAATCCTAACACTACCCCTAACCCTACCACGAACTGTGACCCTAACAAGTTCTAACCCTAACCGTCAACCTAACACTAACCCTAACACTAACCCTAAACTTTAACAATAACCCTGACCCTATACCTGACTATGATCATAACCCTAACCCTGAACTTTGCCTATACCAGACGCTGACCCTAAACCGGGCCCTGAACTTTGCCTATACCAGACCGTGACCCTAAACCTGACCCTGGCCCTGACCCTAAACCTAACCATGACCCTAACAATGACCACTATATAAGCCTGTCCCTTACCCGAATCTGGACTTTAAACCAATACCTGAACCTGACCGTAAACCTGACACTGGCCCTAGACTTCACCCTGAACCTGACCCAGATAAAGACCATAAACCTAACCCTGACCCTAACAGTGACCCGGACCCTGACCCTAACACTATCCCTGACACTGAATGGGAGCCTGACCCGAACTCTAACCCTAAACGTAACCCTGACGCTGACCCGAAACCCAGGACCCTGAGCCAAAGGCAGAGGCTTAACCCACTGAGCCACCCCGGTGCCCCTGGTTGCCTTGTTAAGCATTCCTTGTCTCACATGAAGTGATTACAAATTTGCAGATGTGCATTAAAATGATGTATTCCAAAATGTTAATAGAGGAATTAAAAAACTTATTAAGTAAAATATTATCATTTTTGTTGATTTGAAGCCTATTTGACAAGGGACATAGCATTCTGGTGCATATATGTAAACATGAATAAGTATTTTTTTAAAAAATCTTTATTTATTTATTTGACAGAGATCACAAGTAGGCAGAGACAGGCAGAAAGAGGGAGGGGGAAAAAGGTTCCCCGCTGAGCAGAGAACCTGATGTGGGGCTTGATCCCTGGACCCTGAGATCATGACATGAGCTAAAGGCAGAAGCTTAACCCGCTGAGCCACCCAGGTGCCCCTAAACATGAATAATTCTTAAAGGTTCCTCTACTCACTTATATAGAAGCCCTTTTCCAAACAGAAGATTAAATCTCTCTTGGCTACTCCTATCAGCTTATTCTGAATTATTTTCCATCCAGAAGCATGAACTAGAAAACCACAGTTTTACACAGTGTTTGGTTTTCCACCAAGAGAATCACATAATTGGTGGTGATTCAGTGTGGTGTGTTGCTAAAAGCATTTCCAATGCTGTGGATACAAGAGGGTAGTGCAGAGAGGTAAGGAAACAGGAGAAAAGGTATGGCTCTCTAATGAGCACTTTATTCTAGAATTTTCCTCCAGCCTTGGGAGCACACCACTCACAAGTGTGTTCTGGTGCCTTGATCTCATGGGCCACAGTGCTCAGCATCTTCCAGCTGCTTTTTTAGTGAATACATATGTAACAATTGATTTCTTGCCCCGGACATTGAGAGAAAAATCTGTTCAGAGGGATGGACACTCTGAACCAACACCAGAAAACACTCTCTGTAGTCTTTTGTTAAATGAAAAAATATGGCCAAAAAACCACTTTTGACAGTCTACTACATACAGCAATATGTAAATCTTAATTGAAATATGTTCTCTCAGCTGTGCTTAAGCAACTGAGTCCTGAGCTTTTCAGGTTTTCAGTCTGAAAGAGTACACCTCTGGTGCTCTGAAAGGGAAGAGAAAGGACACCCTGTTCTCCATATAAATTAAAGAAGAGAAATCTGTGCATTTAAGTGGGCCATATAAAAGTTATCAAGCAATTACCTCCTAACTCCTTCCTATCCAAATTACCTGATATTTTCTCCCTACTCCTTTATTCCACGTTACTACCTTTTCCAGGATTCTGTCTCACATCACAACAGGACTTCTGTTATTTCCTTCTTGCAAGCTAGTTTTGTTTTCTGCATCTAAAAAAATGAACAATCACTGTGTATTTCAATTCCCATTTTCCTCAAATGCATTGATTCTTCTTATCTATTTTCTTTTCTCATACTCAGTGTCTTTGTCTTTATGGGGTTTGTACTTTGCTTTTCCCCATCCTTTACTGCCATTATATAATCAAATCTAATAACTTCTTAGAGAAAGTTAAAAATTCCTGCATAGCCACACGTGAACACAAAGTCACTGATTTTTAGCAAACCTATAAGATAGTCAGACATCCATTCAATTTCTTTTTTTTAAGATTTTATTTATTTATTTGTCAGAGAGAGATGACAAGCAGGCAGAGAGGCAGGCAGAGAGAGAGAGGAGGAAGCAGGCTCCCTGCTGAGCAGAGAGCCTGATTTGGGGCTCGGTCCCAGGACCCTGGGATCATGACCTGAGCCGAAGACAGTGGCTTAACCCTCTGAGCCACCCAGGCATCCCTCCATTCAATTTCTTAACTGAGTCTCAAATGCATCCTGAGTTCTAACCTAAACCTAAGTTCTACTTGTTACACGTTGTTATATGACCAAATTCTTTCAGTTCAGTATTTTGTAACATTTAAATATGAATCAATTGATGCTTTGTCTGTGTATTTCTATAAAAATAATTTGAATACTGTAGATTTATTGTTATATTTATAGATTAATAATCAAAGTTTCATCAGTTGAAGTTTTTGGAAATTTCATATGTAATGATTAACCTAAAATGATACTGCCCAAAATCCCGCTGATATCAAGGCCCAACACCTGATTATAGCCAAACCTGTGGTGGATAGTTCCATGTGAAATTGCAGTTACTTAACACTGATAGCATCTCATGCTCTATCTCTCATTTTAGAATGTGTCCAACACAACCCAAAATTGTAGGAGAGTTAATGTCCTCTGAGGACAGCTCTCAGTGAAGTGGAAATAAGAACCATAGATAAAATTGTCAGTTTTCAGGTCTTCATGAGGACAACTTAAAGAAGTTTCTCAGGACCTTTCAGTAAAAGCAAGCCTTCATTTTCTATCCACAACAATTATATCAACAATGTACCTCTTTGACAAAGTTGCTTCTTCACTGTATCACTTTCCCATTCTTTTCTACCTTGGATAATCTCCCAGATAAACTAACAGTACTCAAATCCTTTGTCCTACTCTTTGCTCTCAGGATAAATGGAGCCAAAAGACTTAGATTAATATCAAGTTCTGAATGGGATATTAGAGCTATATCTGTCCAGATTTTCATAATCATAGGGACCTTTGAATTATCAGGCTATAAATAAGTTCTAAATGGAGGGGGCAAAAGCAAAAAGTAGAAATTTTTAAGTTTGATTTTTAATCATGATTAATTGACTTTATTGATTATTAAAAATACTAACATTATAAAAGTGTGGATCTTTGTAAAACAATGTCATAATGTAAGAAATAAGTTGCATAGTCCTTTGGAGAATATTAAACCAAGTGTTCAGGTGCCATCTAATTTCTTGTTTACTCCAGAACTTTGGTGTGCATTATCTTGACGAATAGGATTTTTTTTTTAAAAGATTTTATTTATTTATTTATTTGACAGAAATCACAAGTAGATGGAGAGGCAGGCAGAGAGAGAGAGAGAGAGGGAAGCAGGCTCCCTGCTGAGCAGAGAGCCCGATGCGGGACTCGATCCCAGGACCCTGAGATCATGACCTGAGCCGAAGGCAGCGGCTCAACCCACTGAGCCACCCAGGCACCCCAATGACGAATAGGATTTTGAAGTCCAGACAGACTAACAGAAAACTGATCCAAATGTGTGTGTTTATATTTCTGCTTTTGTTGTAAAAATCAAAGTGTGATTGCTGGTTTAAAATGGTAAAACTAATAATGTTCATGGCCTCTATTACAAATTTTCTAATTGTAGGGGGAAAATCCAATAAACATAGAATTAATTGATTTGCAAATCCTCAAAGAGCTACAGGATCAGGTAGTGGTATGTTCTGATTCAACAGCATCATAATGCAGGATTTTATATGTGTGGCTAATGGATATTTTCATGAATGTTTGCTAGCTAGTCAGCCAATACAGAGAAATATTAGGTAGGGTAATTACTCACAGTTGTGTTTAATAAAATGAGAGAAAATTATCAAATGACAGTAATAATAATAATCCTATAGCAGGCTAAATAATTCAATGATAATTCCAAGTATTAATCTAGCTTTCTTCCCTGATTATGACTCTTCTCTCCTTTATCATAATGGGAGTAGCAGATTGTCTGCAAGGAATTGTGAAAACCCAGCAGTGACTTTGGCAGTGAAGGCCTCCCATCCATTTTGATAGGTTAAAATGATTCTGGTTGGTCTTGAGCAAATGTGTCAATTTTTTTTTCTGTGTGTGTCATAAAGAAAGAAGCAATAGTAAATTCTTGCTGTTATTCCATGGAGCCAATAAAATCATACTGCCAACAAGAGGCTGTTGACACCGTAAGTGTAGTTAACTGTCTTGAAATACTAGGCCTCGAAATAAAATTCCAATATTTCACATAACCTCTTTCTTTTTAAAGAAAAAAGAAAACAAAACAAACAACTATACTGCTTACCTTTAGGGCCCTGCTGTTGTGTAACTATTCTTGAACATGTCTACTGTAAGTGTATATATATATATATTTTTTCTGTGCAATAAATTCATTTAGAGATAAATTTGGATTGCAAATTATTTTGGGGGAGGCATGGTATTTGTGGCTAGTCTCACAAGTGAAAAGGACTAAAAGAAAGAAGAAAAACATTTTTTATTACAGCATATTTACATCTGTCCAAAGTACTTATTTACTCTAATACTGACTAATGTATAATACTGTACACAAAGAAAGAAGTTAAATGAGTTATAATTCAGTCGAAGTGTAGCTGGCCATATTAAAACTTACCACTGAATCTTTCTGGTATGAAATGTGATATCTGGCAATCTGGTCCAGTTCATTACATCAGGTCATTTGTATGTTCTTATTACCATTTTGATAGCATAGCCCATTTTATAACCCATACATTTTACAATGGAACTATGATGCATGTATTTTCAAAAGTATAGACTTACATGAAGCTATGAGGTCAAAAAAGATGAATGTCCGTAGTACCATATAGACTCAACAAATAAAAGTGTCCAAGGCTCTGAGTGAGATTTATGAATATTGTGTAAGATTAGGCCAACATGTGGTTTTGATATAAATAATCTGTTCTTAAATTAGAATTACAGTCGTTGAGTACAGTGTTGAAAATGGCAGATAGATTTTAGCTATCTTTGCTCACTAGGGAAAATGGAAAAATGTTTAGTTTGGTCAGATTTTCACTTACCTTCTGAAAAATCTTACGTTTGAGAGAGAGAACCCTTCTGAAATAAGAATCCTTAAAGACATAACCCCTTTGGCACAAGTTTTCAAGAAACTTGTTTGATGTTGTAGACAATTATATGGCACACGTACTGTTCTAGATGTTTCATGCCAATAATATGTAAGCCATACCAAGGCTACATATACATATAGAGATGTTCCTCAGCTTACAAGGGGGCTATGTACAGAGACACCCATAAGAAATTGAAAATGCATTTAATACCCCTAAACTATCAAATATCATAGCTTACTTAAGCTTATTTAAACATACTCAGAACACTTACATTTGCCTGCATTTGGGCAAAATCATCTTAAGCAAAACCTATTTTATAACAAAGTATCAAGTATCACATGCAATTTATTAAATATTACACTAAAAAAAAGAAGAATGTTTATATATAGAATGGTTGTAAGAATATCAAGTGTTCACCCCTGTAATCTTCTAGCTGACTGAGAGCTGTGGCTCACTGCCCCTGCTCAACATCACAAGACAGCACCATACCACATGTCACTGGCCCTTTTTATAAAGACCCAAATTCAAAGTTCAAAGTTCAGATTCACTGAATCACTTTCACTTTCACATCATTGCCATATATTTCATAAGTTGAATCATTGTAAATCAGGAGCCATCTGATTTGAAAGTTAAATCACAGTCACCCATATACACACAAAAAAAGGCCTTCATGTAGGGCCATCTATGTATCTCTAAACAACATAGCATGACATATAAACGGCACTAAATGGATGCGAAGGGGACAATTGCTTTGCATCAGTACTCTGAGCAGTAACATACATGGCCTTACTCACCTAGCAGAACTCCAGAGCTAGCTGATGGCAAGGAATTTTACAAATGTTTGCTGAACAGCTTAAGCACTATTATTTTTAACTTAGTGTGCATATCTGTTTTCTCAAGATATGTTAATTTATTTTATTAACTTATTACAAAACCAAATAATTTCCTCTTATTTAAGTGGCAGGTAAATAGAATTCTCTTTAATTTAAATCAAATGGCTTTTTAGGTTAAATATACTAAAAATTCTGAAACTTGTATTGCTTATGAATCTTTTATTGGAATCCTTATCAAGTTGTATTTTTCAAGTTTTTCCTAAATAATCTTCAATGAATTGAAAATAGTTTTTGGATTTTATTCAAGGCTATTAACACACAATTTCACTTTGTAAAATATAGTGCTAAACGTTCAACCAAAACGTTGTGTCTTTTTTTTTCCACTACCACATCCTCCATCTACGGACTGGATTCTCTCCCCAACTAGCACATATATACCATTGTCTATCTTTAGGATAAGTAAGGGTCATCTTTTGTCTTTATTCTATTCCTCGTATGCTTCTGAACTTGTTGAATTTTAATACAGTCACACCATAAGCATCACATATTTGATTCCCCTTTAAATAGTAAACAGTGCACAACCAGAGCATACCTTCAAAGCTATCATTATACTTACTCTGATATATTATTTTTGTATTTTTGTAAATTAAAATAATTAAATTATAGAACAAGAGTTTCAGGTGGTAGGTGTTGTAAGTTTTTCCCAAACTGACTTTTGTCAAACTTGTTTTGGTCATCATATATGTTAAGTAGTTTTCTCAGGTTTATTTTTAGAATATCCTTGTATAATGAATATTTACACTGATATCTAGTATAAAAACCTTGGAATTAATTTTAGAAACATTAAGATATTGAAAATCAATCTACTTCTTTAATTCATTAAAAACATTTTTGGCTTGTTTCCAATACTTTCTTACTGGTTAAAAAAATGAATTTGAAGTAGTCTGAATTTCATTATTATATGGCACTTTCCCTTTGATGAATACAAAGACAATATTCTATATTAGCTATCTGAGAAGAATTTATTTTTTTAATTTTATTTTTTTGTAAGAGAGAGAGTGATAGAGACCACAAGCAGGGGGAGCAGCAGGGTGAGGGAGAAGCAAACTCCTGGCTAAGCAGGGAATCTGTTGCAGAACTGAGTCCCAGGACCCTAAGATCATGACCTGAGCTAAAGGCTGAGGCGTTTAACTGACTGAGCCACCCAGGTGTTCCAATCTGAGAAGAGTTCTGTATGTTATCCTATAAATATGCAGTTTAAAGTCTGGGTAATTAACTTAATTTTTTAGTGGCTATGTTCCAGGCAGAGAGTAAGAAAGAAATATTAAATCAACCATATTCTATGCATTCTAAATGAAAATAATTAATCAATCATAATAAATCCTTCTATTGATGGAATATCAACTTATAAGCTTTCCTCCATATGAACAATGCCAAATACCAGAATAAAGGGTCATCTAATACAAATAAAGGATAGAATTAAAGAATTCTGGTAAGCCATTTAATTTTGAAAAATGGAGCTATCTTGTTGCTGAGTTGTGGTTTTCAGTTACATAATATCTGATAAGTGTAGAAGTAAGGTGAGTGTTACGCGAGATGAGAAATGGTATATAATTAAGATATTTTTAAAAGTACAGATAAATACAAATTTGTAAACATAGCATTATGGAGGAATAAAAATAAATGATAGCTACACCCTCTAACGTCAATAAATCTTGGAAAGTTAATAGAGAAGTAAAACAAGGACAGTGCAAAAAGTATGGTACATTTTTATGAAGTTCAAACAAATTCTGTGAAACCGTAGATGCACTTAAAGATACTATTATGTATCAACTATTGTAAAAACTAAGCAAGGAAATAGCAAACATAAAATAACCAAAGCATACAAACTTGGGTAGATACAATAGGTGTGATCATTTTCTACTTCATAAAGAGATGAGTTAATAAATAAATAAAAATAAGTAGACTTTTTAGAAGTTAATAAAACTGTGCCTGTTATTATCTTAGCTATATAAAATATATGGTTTTCTAACAAAAACGCTTATCTTAAAAATATTTAAAAATAAATTTCAGGCTAATCATAAGGTTCTATTTACCCTCCCACTGAAGGAAAAGCTGGTTGTTATAGTTGTAGTTGTTTGTTTGTTTTAGTCTCCTCCTAGTTTTTATTATTATAATGTGGAATGAGGAATGTTAGATTGAAAAGTGAATTATTTTATAGACAAAAATCATTACTTGATTCACCTCCTGGTACAGCAGATGGAACTCCTGAAAACATGCCCTTTTGCCTTATGGAAGAGTAACAGATATGCTTACTTGTGAAACATACTTGGTGGTGGCCCTATATAGTGACACCATAGTAAACATTTTGAATATTTGCAATTACTTTTTATAGTCATAGGGCTCCAAAAGGCACTGCTGGTATCTTAGCAGGTATTTCAATAAAGCTAAAAGTTGCCTGAATGTTTAAAAATATTAACAAGGCACAAAACATGGCAGAAGTATTGTCCTCAGATATTATTTTTTTCCATATGCTCCTGATTCCAGACATGAAAGTTATTTTTTTAAATTTATTTATAAAAGATTTTATTTATTTCTTTGACAGAGATCACAAGTAGGCAGGGTCAGGCAGAGTGAGAGGGGGGAAGCAGGCTCCCTGTTGAGGTGAGAGCCCGATGTGGGACTTGATCCAAGGATTCTGGGATCATGACCTGAGCCGAAGGTAGAGGCTTTAACCCACTGAGCCACCCAGGCGCCCAACAATTATTTTTGATAGATATATATATATACAATGTATTTTCCAGTTATAAGAAGAATGGTTCTGCTATTTTTAACCTTTTTAAAAAATTACATAATTATTTTAAAATAAAATTTTATTTTTTAATGTTTTACTTTTCTTTACCTTTTTTTTAAAATATTTATTTATTTATTTGACAGACAGAGATCACAAGTAGGCAGAAAGGCAGGCAGAGAGAGAGAGAGAGAGCGAGAGAGAGGGAAGCAGGCTTCCTGCGGAGCAGGGAGCCCGATTCAGGGCTCGATCCCAGGACCCTGAGATCATGACCCGAGCCAAAGGCAGCAGCCCAAACCACTGAGCCACCAGGCACCCCAATATTATACTTTTCAATATACTACTTAGAATATAAAACCTATTCTATTTGGTAAGAAGTTTACCGATTAAAAAATGGTAATTTTCTCATTGTGTCTTCCCCTCTCATTGCTTTATTTTGATTAAAAAATTTCACAATAAACATAACTGATGCTTTCCTTTTGATAGTCCCTCTGTTGGTCATATTGTATATGAGCCATGACAATTAATTTACAAAATTTATTGAGGTTTGTTGATATGTTTTATCATAACTAATTTTCCCTCCCTTATCTAGATTCCCCAGCTTTCAGACAGGTGGACACTTCAATAAACCATACCCAAGGGATGTATCAAGTACTTCTTAGACATTCTCTCAGATCCTTGAGGTCTCATTTTGCTTAATATTAACAAACTTATTTTAAAGTTTATATGGAGAGGCAAAGACTCACAATAGTCAACATAGTGTTGAAGGAGAACAAAACCTGAGGACTGACTTCAAAGTTTACCATAACGACGGGGCACCTGTGTGGCTCAGTGGGTTAAGTCTATACCTTTGGGTCAGGTCATGATCCCAGGGGCCTGGAATCGAGTCCCATATTGGGCTCTCTGCTCAGCAGGGAGCCTGCTTCTCCTCATCTCTCTCTCTGTCTGTGTCTCTGCCAATTTCTGATCTCTCTCTGTCAAATAAATAAATAAAATCTTTTTAAAAAAGTTTACCATAATGATAATTGTATGCAAGATATTGTAATACCACAGAAAGACTAGATTAAAGGAACTGAATATATATTATCAATTATATTTATTATTTAATATAAAAGCAAAGCAATACAAGAGAGCAAAATACAATCTTTTAAACAAATGGTTCTGGAGTAATGGTGAAGCTAAATGTAAATATATAAAATAAAAATAAAATAAAATAATAAAATAAAAAAATCCAGGCAGATATCATACACTATTCACAAAAATTAACTCAGATTGGATTATAAACCTAAACATGAAACATGTAGAAGGTAATATAGAAGAAAATTTAAATGACCTTGGTTTTGGAAATAACTTTAGCTACAAAAGCACAAGCACTGAATTTAAAAATGTCTACTCTGTGAAACAATGCCAAGAGAATGAAAAGGCAAAGCACAGACTATGAGAAAAAATTTGCAAAATACACATCTGGCAAAGGACTGTTAATCAAAAAGACACAAAGACCCCTTAAAACTCAACAATGGGGGAAGAACCTAATTAAAAATGAGCCAAAGACCTTAGCAGATACCTCACAAAAGAAAATATTACAGATGGCAAATAAGCATATAAAAAGATGCTTCACATCATATGTCATCAGGAAAATGCAAATTAAAACAAAAATAGAGACACGAGTACATACCCAGAATCCAGAACACTGACAACAGAACACGAAATGTTGGTGAGGATGTGGAGCAACAGGAATGTTCTTCCATATCTATTGAGAATAAAGAATAGAAAGCAACTTGGCAGTTTCTTACAAAACTAAACATATTCTTGCCAGATGATTCAGCAGTAGCAGTTCTTGGTATTTATCCAAAGAAGATGAAATCTATACCCACAAAGATGTCTATAGTAGTTTTATTCATTACTGACAAAAGCTTGGAAGCAACCAAGATATCCTTCCATAGGTTAAAGGTCAAATAAAGTGTAGTACATGCAAACAATGGAATCTTATTTAATGCTAGAGAAATGAATTACCACGCCATGAAAAGATATGGATATAAATATTTAATAAATATTTGATTTTAGGCTTCTACCAGTCTATCAATAGTAGTAGTATATTTTAACAGTGAATGCTCAGCATTCAAGAATTTACCTAATAAAATATTTGGGGTTCCATATTTTAAATACTTCAACCTCTATGATTATATTCCTAATAATTTTGAATTGGGATAAATAAACCTTAATTTTTTGTAACTTGTTTCTTATTGCGAAAGAGCTCAATGAAATTTTAGAAAATAAAAATTTACAAAAAAAAGTTTAGTTTACTATTGCCAAATAATTTAAAACTTTACCTTATATTCAAATACATATATTTTTCTAAATTGATTTATAGGCTACTAAAACCAAAAACTTTTAGTTATACTAGATTTCATATCATGCACTCAATGCCAGAAAGCCATCTGGCGATGACTTGTCTTAAATAGAGTTAAGATGAGTGTTATTACAATGAAAGATGGAAACAAAGATAGTTTAACAATTGAGTGTTACATAACTTTTCTGTTTTGATCAAGTTACTAATCTACAAAAGGCTTTTATCGGTGACACACTTGGGAATTTAACAAAACTTTTAAACTAGCATGTGCGACTCATTCCTAGAAAACAACACAATCAATAACACTTTCTTTAGATGAAATCATGACTGTTTCTCCTTTTGAATAAAAAGGTAGCAACCCCAATAAGTTTATTGAACATGAAAAGTTGAAATGCTATAATGCTCCTAAGGAATTAAATGATCCAGTCATGAATTACAAAAAAAGGATATAAATTACCAACGTTTTTGTATAATTGTAATGTACAACTGCCCATTATTGTTCAATAGTGTAGGCTTGTACAAGAACTCTATAAAAGAACTCCACTTCTAAACCGTGGAAAATATGTTCCCTTTCCCCCTATATACAACTATTAAGCCATTCATTTAGTTTTAAAATATCCACTTAATACAGGCTTTTTACTCATTTGAACAGGCAGCAGGGCTCTATTCTTATTGCTTACATCTGAAGGATAGACTTCTAGCGTAAGAGGTAAAGCCCGTAAAGGAGCCAAATAATAACAACAAAGTACAGTTTAATGATCCCTTACAATCTGCCAGCTACCTTTCTGAGACTACTTCAATTAATAAAACATATAAAATACCTGACCACAAAGAGCTTGCATTCTTTTGAAATATAATAGTGAAATAAACCAATAATAGAGGGGCACCTCGGTGGCTCAGTCCATTGAGTGACTGCCTTTGGCTTGGTTCATGATCTCAGGGTCCTGGGATGTAACTCCCCAGCAGGCTGTCTAGGAAGTGGGGTGTTTTCTTCTTCCTCTGCGCCCCCTCCCAATTCTCTTTCTCTCTGTCTCCAATAAGGAAATAAACCAGTAATAGAATAATCATTGATGGTTTATGGTGATAAGTGTTACAAAGAAATACAAGAAAGGTAAAAGCCATTGGAGAATGCTGGGATGAAAGTTAATTTTATTTTGTGTTGCATGGTTATATCTCATTTATGACATGTTATTTGCATAAAGACCCAGGAAGTGAAGGAGATATGTCACCAAAAGGATATGGATGGCTTATAAGCACATGACAAATTTCTCAACATTTAGACATTAAAGAAATACAAATTAAAATCATAATGAGACATGCTTACATATCTATTAGAATGGCTAAAATTATAAAGGCTAATTGTACTTCGTCTGAGCTAGATTGAGAAGCAACAAAAAATCTAAACTGTTGTTGGCATATATCATGATACCATCACTTTGGAAAATAGTTTGAAAATTTTTTAAATGCAAAATATGTTGCAGTTACACAAATAGCCATTTTAGTTCTAGGCATTTAATCAAGAGAAACAAACGCTATGTTCGTACAAGGGTTTGTATATGAATTTCGTAGCAGCTTTATTTTAAGAATTGAAAACAGTGGAAATGTTCATCAATGTCCATCAATAGAGCAAAGACAAATTATGATCTATTCATTAAAAAGATTACTATTCAACATCAAAATGAACTATTTACAATTGGAGATTCTCAAAGTAATGATGCTGAGAAAAGAAAACCCGGCAATGAATAGTATATACTGTGTGATTCCATGACTATAAAAAAATCTAGAAAATACTATTTTATATATAGTCACAGTCATCAAATATATTGGTGTGGTTTTAGTGCCTTCTTCTGTGCTCCCATAGCTTCCTACACTTGGATCTCCGAGCATTTGTTACACCATGCGAAATACGAACTCTTTTTCTTTATTCTGTCTTACAGGAAAAAGAATCCTTGAAATTTTATGGACATTTGAACTCTTAGTTATTAGCAGAAATTCTATCACACAGTAAATTTCCAAATATAAAAGCCAGAGTTTTACAATGACTTCTAATCTTTTACATGATCTAGCCACTCATGTGACCTCTGTGACCTCTTTCCCTGCTACTCTTCAGTGCCTCACAGTGGCCTCCTTGCTATTCCTCAGATATGCCAGGCATGATCCAACCTTATGGCCTTCAAGATAGCCAATTCCTTTGCCTGGAGTGATCTTATTGCTGATAGTTCTGGGCAAATTCATCACCTTTCCATACGTTTGTTCAGTTGTCAGCTTCATTGTAACTACCCTGATCTTCCTATTAAAATTCTTACCTCCCCATCCCCTGCCTAGCAACCTTGATTTTTCTCACCCTGATCTAATTTTTATTTTTCCCCATTGTAATCATCATTTTTGAATACACTATGCAACTTTTATCAAGGTTTATAGCTTTTAATTGTCTCACCCTTTAAAAGAAAAGTTCTACAAAGCCATGTATTTCATTTACCAGTGTAGTCTGAAGTAATATCTGCCATATAATAGGTTCAGTAGACTATTGGTAAATTTCAGAAAAAATTAATGTTGAGAGTATACTGAATTTCATAAGTCATTTCAATATTTTTTCCAAAAAATAAACTATGTAAAACATATTTTAAATTTACTTTCAAAATATTTTTTTTTTAAGATTTTATTTATTCTACAGAGAGAGATCACAAGTAGGCAGAGAGGCAGGCAGAGAGAGAGAGAGGAGGAAGCAGGCTCCCCAACAAGGAGAGAGCCCGATGCGGGGCTCGATCCCAGGACCCTGGGATCATGACCTGAGCCGAAGGCAGAGGCTTTAACCCTATGAGCCACCCAGGCGCCCCACTTTCAAAATATTTTATAGCATATAATGGACAATATACATAAGCCTTAAAGAAACAATCATATAAATAACCATTTCATACCTACTTAAAAATTGCATAATACCACACTCGTAAATCCTCTCTGAATGCTCTAAAATAACCCTTCAAAGGAAAAACATTTTTAAAAATAACAGATTTTTTGGCAAAGAATTTAATAAAATAAAAGTTTCATTCATCTATATAGATCATAATAAATGTTTTTAATAGGCATGAAATTATAACTCTGAAGTGTGCTAAAATGAAACCACCTGCTAAGGGTGAGAGAACAAAAATAAACATCATTTTTCCAAATAAGAGGAATTTATTACCTTTGAATCAAAGCATGTGTATTTGTTCAAACTGGCAATAAATGAATCCATACACAATCCATAGAATGTCATATTTTAGATGTCTAAAAGACTTCAAAGTAAAGAGTATACATTTTTTAAATGCTACATAATAAGAAGATGACAAGATGTGACAAATAGCATTTTAAAAGCTCTACTCATAATGGAACAGAAGGTGTCATTTCCCTATAATTTTATATATGTCATTAATTTACTGTATCTGGATACAACATATTACCAAACAGATGTTCATCAAAGTCTAAATCATTTTTAATGGAACATAATAATTTGAACCTACATCTATTAATTATTTTTTCGATCTAACATTTATAGTCTCGCTAAACATTTTATCCATTGTCGACAAAATTTAAAAAAATAGGATAAAAAGTCGTGTTCGGAAAAGTAGATTTTCTTTGAAGTTTGCATTTAAATGAAAATATTGCTGATATTTTAAAACTTTAAATGTAATTTTATATATATCTGACCTATCAGATAATATAAAATTTTTGGAGAAAATATGACATATTTTTTTTTGATCTTGGTTGAAGGTATTAATAAAGAGCAACTGTTTGTATTATTTGTAATGTGATATCTTAGTTAATAAACATGAATAACTGGTATAAAATATGTTTTTTTAAAAATTTTATTTATTTCCTTGACAGAGATCACAGGAAGGCAGAGAGGCAGGCAGAGAGAGAGGAATGGAAGCAGGCTCCCTGCTGAGAAGAGAGCCCACTGTGGGACTCAATCCCAGGTACCTGGAATCATAACCTGAGCCGAAGGCAGAGATTTTAACCCACTGAGCCACCCAGGCGCTCTAAAATATGTTCTTTTTTTATATAGAATTATAGTTCTTGCAAAAATACGGAACTAGCTGGAACTGAATGCCTCCTTCAAAGCAGCTCTGGAGAAATTATGCAAGTGTAATGTAGAACTATTTCGGATATGAACCAAAAACAAAGAAATGATGATAAATTCCTTAAAAGACTCAAAGTTGTTCTTGACTGGTATGTTTCAAGCTCTATTCCTGGTTTGAGGACAGTTTTTAACAGGCCTGTCACTGTAGAAATCAGCTGGATGTCTAGAGGCTATCAGAACTGTGCAAAATCCTTGAAGGGGTAAAGACTTGAAAATTCTTTAGAGAGATTAGCTCCCTAAGGCATTATTCATCCACACATTTTCCTCCAAGCAATTAAGGCTGATGGATGAGGGGCACCTGAGGGGCTCTCTCATCACCTGGGTGGTGGGTTAAGACTCTGCCTTTATCTCATGTCATGGTCTCTGGGTCCTGGGATCCAGCCCCACATCGGGCTCTGCTCAAAAGGAAGCCTGCTTCCCTCCCTGCTTGCCTGCCTCTCTGCTTACTTGTAATCTCTCTCTCTCTCACTCGCTGTCCAATAAATAAATAAAATCTTAAAAAAAGGCTGATGGATGCTAAATTATGAAAATTGCTCCCTCCAAATGATGCTTCTTCATAAGGATTTAAGAATTTAAAATTAAAACTTGATCGTAGGATTTATCTTATAGAATAACATCAAGTGAAGGCAGTTATTATTAGATCTGAAGTATTTTTGATTCTGAATTCTTGGCCTCATTAGTAAATTTATTTTTAAATTCTACCATGGAGTGGTGATTGGCCTTCAGTCTTTCATTGATGTACATCATTGGGTCAAATGAGATGTGTGTGCCCAGAACTATATATAATCTTCTTTGTATTTCACTGGAGATGGCATTTCTGAGTTTTGTTCAATTGAATTTGGACAGATGTTTTAATAGTCACTTCTAGAGTTGGCCCTGGAGAATATCTTCATTTTTTTTTCTCTTCCCGATTCTCTGAAAAACCCTGACTAATTCACATTATCACAGTGATATCACAATTCAAGTTTTTCCAAACACTATAGCTGCAAAAAAAAAAGAAGCTACTCAGAATGTAATGCTATTGTGAATGATTGAGAAAGAAAACATTATTACAATTAAGCTACCAGGTTTCAATGTATTTTATTGTTGCTTAGAAAATCTTAGCATACCCAGACTTTACAGAGATTTGATGAACCTAAGAGGAGCTGAACTCATGGACCAAAATAACTATGCACATAAAAAGTACAATTACTTACCTAAAAAAGATGATGTGGTTAACTTTATATGGCAATCCAAGTATTATTGGAACAGGAATTTAAAAAATAGCGTAGGGGCACCTAGGTATCTCAGTGGATTAAGCCACTGCCTTCAGCTCAGGTCATAATCTCAGGGTCCTGGGATCAAATCCTGCATCAGGCTCTTTGCTTAGCAGGGAGTCTGCTTCTCTCTCTCTCTCTCTCTCTCTCTGCCTGCCCTCCGTCTACTTGTGATCTTTCTCTGTCAAATAAATAAATAAATAAAATCTTAAAAAAAAAATGTACTTTTAAAAAATAGCTTAAAAGGGGCACCTGGTTGGCTCAGTGGGTTAAGCCGCTGCCTTCGGTTCAAGTCATGATCTCAGGGTCCTGGGATCAAGCCCCACATCAGGCTTTCTGCTCAGCAGGTAGCCTGCTTCCCTTTCTCTCTCTCTGCCCGCCTCTCTGCCTACTTGTGATTTATCACTGTCAAATATGTAAATAAAATATTTAAAAAAATAGCTTAAAAGTATATGATAAAATAATGATATACATATACAAAGAAAAGAAAGATACTATACTGTGAATATAAATTAAGTGAAAATTGTTGAAATAAAGAATACAATAAATGGAGACTAAGATGAATATAGCTGTAAAATGAATAAGTGAGTTGGGAAAAACAAACAAACAAACAAATTAATGACTTCTGCCCAAATGCAGCAGAAGAGAAAAAAAATAAAGAAAATATATAAATAAGTACTGAGATAAATTTTGGAGAATTAAAGAAAGATAAAAGATACCAGACTTAAAATGATGCCAAACATGAGACATCAGAAACAAAACAAAACAAAAACCACACACACCAAAAACCACTCATATAGGGTGCCTGGGTGGCTCAGTGGGTTAAGCCGTTGCCTTCGGCTCAGGTCATGATCTCAGGGTCCTGGGATCCAGTTCCACACGGGGCTCTTTGCTTGGTGGGGAGCCTGCTTCCTCCTCTCTCTTTCTCTGCCTGCCTCTCCAACTACTTGTGATTTTTTCTGTCAAATAAATAAATAAAATCTTTAAAAAAAACACTCATATATATTATGGTGAGTTTTAAGAATATCAAAAACAGAGAAGAGCATAAATGATGCCCAAGAGAAGAACAGATCACGTAAAATGTACAAGAATAATACTGACAGCAGAATTCTCAATAGTAGTAGCATATAAAGGAGACTTCTGGGTGTTTGTATAGGTGGAAAAGATATTTGAAACTAGATATTATACATCAAGCCAAATTATTGATTAAATTTGAGAGCACAGTAAAAATACAATGAAGCATGTTAGGTCTTAGAACATTTATCACACAGAGACACACATTTTAGAAAACTTGCTTGGAGGACAGCTCAATTTAGATAGAGAAAACAGAATTATGTACTCAAAGGCACATTTTGAAGGACGGATTGAATATAGTCTGCATTGCAAATATTCTTTAATCGTATGTTCTGAATTTCCTAAATTTAAGAAGTATTTGTTCAAATATTTATCTTTAAATAAACCCTAGGAGACTTTTTCTTGGATTCTGGAAAATCAGTCCATTTGGATACAAATCTTTTTGTCACTGATGGAAATTTTAAGCCCTTAACTGTGGAATGTCTAATGTATTCTTACAGCAATTGTGATTTGCCAATACATGGGTGATGTGTGTGTGTTGTGTGTGTTTATTTTTATTTTTGATGGTTTTACTCTTCTATGATATTTTTAAGTAGACATAATTTTAATAAATTATGATTTGTTGAAATTTATCTGAGGTTATATATAATAAAATGAAATTTGTGTGAACTGAAGAAGTGCGTCTCCATTTGTTTTTTTTTAAGAGTAGACTGGTCTTTAAAAATTGTCCAAAGAAGTACATTATATTCATTATTAAATTTGATAAAATACAATAAAGTATTTATGGTCATATGGAACCATATCAAATTCTACTATTAATTCATATCAATAATTACCATAAGAGGAAAAGGGGATATTTTTCAAAATGAAAATTAGTGTATTTTTCAAAATATGATATAGTGTTATTCACTGAACAGAGGGAAGAAATGTCAAAGTTTAACACAGTTTACAGAATGTTTTAACATAAATTGAAATTTAACACTGACCAAATTTCACAGTTTTAAGTAAAATGATAGTACTTTAAATCCTTGAAAAGTGGTAAGTGACCCAAAATATTGCTGAGAAAAACAAATTTAACACTACACTAGTCTGAGATGGTTAAGTTATGGTACAACTTGCCATTGTCCTTCGTACACTCTCACGGAATATGCCTCCAAAGACAACATACAGGAGTACCTGCAGGCCCAGAGGCCTCCTGACCTGGAGTACTGTTACAATATCAGCCACAATGCAGCAGAGCAACTCTCCTCCAAGGACCTGGCATCCTGTGCCTACCAGGTAGCCTGAGGCATGGAGTACCTTGCCTCCAAGAAGTGCATACACCAAAACCTGGCCATCAGGGAAGTACTGGTGACAAAGGACAACATGATGAAGATCTCAGACTTCAGCCTTGCCAGAGATATCACCCCATCAGTTATATAAAAAGACAACCAACAGTGGACTGCCTGTGAAGTGGATGATCCCTAAGGCCATGTTTGGCCAGATCTACATCCACCAGAGTGACTTCTGGTCTTTTGGGGTGATCCTGTGCAAAATCTTCACTCTGGAAGCCTCCCATAACCTAGAGTGCCTGTGGAGGTGTTTTTCAAGCTGCTGAAGGAGTCATTTGATGGATAAGCCAATAAGTGCACCAGAGAGTTATACACAATAATGAGGGGTGGCTGGCATGTGGTACCTTCAAGCTGCTGGTAGAAGACCTGGATCATACTGTGGCCTTGACCTTCAACCAGGAGTACCCGGACCTGTCCTTGGCCCTGGAACAATACTGTCTATGCTTTCCCAACACCCAAAGCTCCACCTGCTCCTCAGAGAAGAATTCCACCTTCTCTCATGTGCCGTTGCCCAGGGAGGCCTATCTGCCCAGACACCCAGCCCAGCTTGCCAATGGTGGACTCAAATGACTAGTATCCCTATTACTCCTGTCCAGATTCCATCATAACCTGTAACCCTTACCCCCCACCCTCCCTGCAAGACTCACTGCCTTCTCCTTTGCCCCTTTCCTACTGGCAGGAGCCAGCTGCCTACCTGAGGCCTTCACCCCTTGAAGTTCACCTCTCTTCCCCTTCCTCTTCCTCCTCCTTACAACCTGCTCATGAAAGAAAGGCACAGAGAGGCAGATACTTGCTCATGGCTACTTCCTTCCTTCCCATATGTTGGACCAAGACCCCTCCCTGGCATCTGGTACTGCCTGGACGTCGAGGGAGTGGGAGATGAGGCATGCCAGTGAAAGCTGTCGGAGCTCTCCGGTTTTGGTTTTGTCTGCTTAGCATAACATGTAAGACTGAGTTCTGGTGGCAGGGACCTAGTCCTTGGGGCTATAGCACTAGCGAGGGGAGGTCAACTTCTCTGGGCCTTGGCTAAGAGCAACCCCTGCTCCAGAGATATGTTGCCAAGGGCTTATTAATTATGATACTAATTTGGTTTGCTGACCAAATGCCTGGTATCAACAGATGGGAAGGCAAAGACTGGAAGCAGTGTTGTGACCATGGGGTCCAGCCCCAAACTATGAAGAAAACACAAAGTGTATAAATCTGAGTAAGTATATATTTACACACCTCTTTAAATAGGTTGTTATCAAAGATTTAATCAATGGGTAATATGCTTCTCATGGCTGGGAAGCATCAGTTGCCATATTTTAAAAACAAAGGAAAGAGGTGTCTGGGTGGCTTCCTTTGTAAGTGTCCCTTCTTTTCAGGTCATGATCCCAGGGTCCTGGGATGGAGCCCCACATCAGGCTCTCAGCTCAGTGGGAAACTTGCTTCTCCTTTTCCCTCTGCCCTGCTTATAGTTCCTCTTCCTGTCTCTCTGTCTGTCGAATAAATAAAATATTAAAAAAAAGGAAACAAAATGATTTTAAAAGGTCTTTTTTTTTTTTAAATTTTCTAGGGGTGCCTAGATGACTCAGTTGTTTAAGCAGATATTTGCCTTTGGCTGAGGTCATGATTCCAGTGTACAGTGATCCAGCCCTGCATGGGACTACTCGCACCCCGAGGAGCTTGCTTCTTCCTCTCCCTTTGCACGTTATTCCTCCCGCTTGTGCGCTTCCTCTCTCTCTCTCTCTTGCTGTCAATAAACAAAATAAAATCTTTTACTAATTAAATTAATAAATAAACCTACTTTCAGTTTAGGTCCCTTAACAAAAATTGTTACTGCTTCATTTAAAAAAAAAAACAAATAATTTAGAAAGATGCTTCCAGAGCTAAAAAGCTTTTTTTTTTTCCAGGATTAAATATAGAAGTGCTTTATAAAGTAAAAGAAAAAATATGCTATATTAACACTAATCACACTATAACTTTGGTGGTTATATCAAGATAATGAAAAGTGAATTTAAAGCAAATTTAATTATCAGACATAAAGATCAAGGCAAAATTACAGAAGAGTAAAAGGATGAATTTATCAGGGAGTATAATAATTCTTGACTTTTAATACTTAATAACAGATTTGGGGATATATAGGGAAAAACTAAGAACAAAAATCATAACTTCTACCTTAGAAGAGAAATGGAAAAAAGTTTCAACACCTTTATTTTGAGATTATATAGACAAATGATCATCAAATTGGTAAGATATGTAAGACTTGAACAAAATTATCAACTAATAAGTTATGCTTGATATTACAGAACACTCCCAACAAGCGCAGACTACATATATCTTAAGCCTTGATTTTCTTTTCAAAGGTCAACATTGATAATGTTCTGGTATACCTCCGTGTACCAAGAAAGAAGTAGCATATTTCTTGAAAGACACAGCTATCAAAGCTCCATTGAGAAACCGTAAAGATGGAGAAGGGATTTGCAAATTATATATCTGATAATGGACATCAACTCTGATTATTAAAAAATGAATAAAAATAAAAAACCTTTAAAACCAAACAGAGTATCCAATTTTACATATGAAGAAAATTATTGAAGAGACATGTCACCAAAAGGATATGGATGGCTTATAAGCACATGACAAATTTCTCAACATTTAGACATTAAAGAAATACAAATTAAAATCATAATGAGACATGCTTACATATCTATTAGAATGGCTAAAATTATAAAGGCTAATTGTACTTCGTCTGAGCTAGATTGAGAAGCAACAAAAAATCTAAACTGTTGTTGGCATATATCATGATACCACCACTTTGGAAAATAGTTTGAAAATTTTTTTAAATGCAAAATACGTTCCAGTTACACCAATAGCCATTTTACTTCTAGGCATTTAACCAAGAGAAACAAAAGCTATGTTCGTACAAGGAATTGTATATGAATTTCATAGCAGCTTTATTTTTAAGAATTGAAAACAGTAGAAATGTTCATCAATGTCCATCAATAGAGCAAAGACAAATTATGATCTATTCATTAAAGAGATTACTATTCAACATCAAAATGAACTATTTACAATTGGAGATTCTCAAAGTAATGATGCTGAGAAAAGAAAAGCCAGGCAATGAATAGAATATACTGTGTGATTCCATGACTATAAAAACAATCTAGAAAATACAAATTTATATAAAGTCACAGTCATCAAATATATTGGTGTGATTTTAGTGCCTTCTTCTGTGCTCCCATAGCTTCCTACACTTGGATCTCCAAGCATTTGTTACACCATGTGAAAATATGAACTCTTTTTCTTTATTCTGTCTTACTAGAATAAGAATCCTTGAAATTTTATGGACATTTGAACTCTCAGTTATTAGCAGAAATTCTATCACACAGTAAGTTTTCAAATATAAAGCCAGCGTTTTACAATGACTTCTAAGCTTTTACATGATCTAGCCACTCATTTAACCTTTGTGACCTCTTTCCCTGCTACTCTTCAGTCCCTCACAGTGGCCTCCTTGCTATTCCTCAGATATGCCAGGCACGATCCAACCTTATGGCCTTCAAGATAGCCAATTCCTTTGTCTGGAGTGACCTTATTGCTGATAGTTCTGGGCAAATTCATCGCCTTTCCATACGTTTGTTCAATTGTCAGCTTCATTGTAACTAACCTGATCTTCCTATTAAAATTCTTACCTCCCCATCCCCTGCCTAGCAACCTTGATTTTTCTCACCCTGATCTAATTTTTCTTTTTCCCCATTGCACTCATCATTTTTGAATGCACTATGCAATTTTTATTCAGGTTTATAGCTTTTAATTGTCTCACCCATTAAAATAAACGTTCTACAAAGCCAAGTATTTCATTTACCAGTGTAGTCTGAAGTAATATCTGCCATATAATAGACAGTAGACAATTGGTAAATTTCAGAATAAATTAATGTAGAGAGTATACTGAATTTCATAAGTCATTTCAATATTTTTTCCAAAAAATAAACTATGTAAAACATACCTTAAATTTACTTTCAAAATATTTTGTAGCATATAATGAACAAAATAAGAGAAAATAAGACAAAAAAACCCAAAATAAGCAAAAGCCTCAAAGAAACAATCATATGAATAACCATTTCAAACCTACTTAAAAATTGCATAATACCACACTCCTAGATCCTCTCTGAATGCTCTAAAATAACCCTTCAAAAGAAATACATTTTTTAAAATTACAGAGTTTTTGGCAAATAATTTAATAAAATAAAAGTTTCATTCATCTATGTAGATCATAATAAATGTTTTTAATAAGCATGAAATTATAACTCTGAAGTGTGCTAAAATGAAACCACCTGCTAAGGGTGAGAGAACAAAAATAAACATCATTTTTCCAAATAAGAGGAATTTATTACCTTTGAATCAAAGCATGTGGATTTGTTCAAAGTGGCATTAAAGGAATATGGAAACACAATCCATAGAAAGTCACATTTTAGATTTCTAAAAGACTTCAAAGTGAAGAGTATACATTTTTTAAATGCTACATAATGCTACATAATGAGAAGATGACAGGTTGTGACAAATAGCATTTTAAAAGCTCTACTCATAATGGAATGGAAGGTGTCATTTCTCTATAATTTTATATATGTGATTAATTTACTATATTTGGATACAACACATTACCAAACAGATGTTCATCAAAGACTAAATCATTTTTAATGGAACATAATAATTTGAACCTACATCTATTAATCATTTTTTTCGATCTAACATTTATAGTCTCGCTAAACAATTTATCAGATATTGACAAATTTAAAAAAAATATAGGATAAAAAGTCGTGTTTGGAAAAGTAGATTTTCTTGAAATTTGCATTTAAATGAAAATATTTGCTGATATTTTTAAGACTTTAAATGTTATTTTTTATATATCTGACCTATCAGATGATATAAAATTTTTGGAGAAAATATGACATATTTTTTTATCTTGTTGAAGGTATTAATAAAGATCAACTGCTTCAATTATTTGTATTGTGATATCTTAGTTAATAAACATGAATAACTGGTATAAAATATGTTTTTTTTAAATTTTATTTATTTACTTGACAGAGATCCCAGGAAGGCAGAGGGGCAGGCAGAGAGAGAGGAATGGAAGCAGGCTCCCTGCTGAGCAGAGAGCCCACTGTGGGACTCAATCCCAGGAACCTGGAATCATAACAAAGAAATGATGATAAATTCCTTAAAAGACTCAAAATTGCTCTTGACTGGTATGTTTCAAGCTTTATTCCTGGTTTGCGGACAGTTTTTAACAGGCTTGTCACTGTAGAAATCAGCTGGATGTTTAGAGGCTATCAGAACTGTGCAAAAACCTTGAAGGGGTAAAGATTGAAAATCCTTTAGAGAGATTAGCTCCTTAAGGCATTATTGATCCACACATTTTCCTCCAAACAATTAAGTCGGATGGATGAGGGGCACCTGAGGGGCTCTCTCATCATGTGGGTGGTGGGTTAAGCCTCTGCCTTCATCTCAAGTCATGGTCTCTGGGTCCTGGGATCCAGCCCCACATCGGGCTCTGCTCAAAAGGAAGCCTGCTTCCCTCCCTGCTTGCCTGCCTCTCTGCTTACCTGTAATCTCCCTCTCTCTCTCTCTCTCTGTGTCCAATAAATAAATAAAATCTAAAAAAAAAGGCTGATGGATGCTAAATTATGAAAACTGTTCCCTCCAAATGATGCTTCTTCATAAGGTTTTAAGAATTTAAAATTGTAAGAATTTAAAATTGAAACTTGATCGTAGGATTAATCTTATACAATAACAATAAGTGATGGCAGTTATTAGTTCTGAAGTATTTGTGATTCTGAATTCTTGGCCTCATTAATAAATTTATTTTTAATAAATTATTTAATATATAATAATATTTATAATATATATTATAGATAATATATATAATAAATTCGTTCATTCATTATTTATTTATTTATTATTTATTATTATTATTTATTCATTTATTAACTCAAACACAAGAAAATGAATGACCTGATTGAAAAATTGGCAAGGACTGGAACAGACACCTCACTTAAGAAGATATTGAGATGGCAATAATGATATGAACAGATGCTGTGATGATCACAGCATGTCTAATTAAGGAATTGTAAATTAAAAGAACATGAGGGGCGCCTGGACAGCTCAGTGGGTTAAGCCGCTGCCTTTGGATCAGGTCATGATCTCAGGGTCCTGGGAACGAGTTTCACGTTGGGCTCTCTGCTCAGCAGGAGCCTGCTTCCCTTTCTCTCTCTCTCTGACTGCCTCTCTGTCTTCTTCTGATCTCTCTCTGTCAAATAAATAAATAAAATCTTTTTAAAAAATAAATAAATATATAAGACAATGATATATCACTACACATCTATTAGAATGGCTAAAATCCAAAATACTGACAACATTAAATCCTTTTGACGATGAGGAACAAGAGAAACTCTCATTCATTCTGGTGAGAACACCAAAATGGTGCTACCACTTTGGAAGACAGTTGGGCAGTTTCTTACAAAACTAAACATATTCTTACCATATGATCCAGCAATCGTGCTCCTTGGTACTCACCCAAAAGAGCGACAACTTTGTGTACACAGATTCCTGCATGTAAACCTGTGTTTGTAACAGCTTTACCCATATGTGCCAAGAGTTGGAAGTAACCAAGATGTCCTTCAGGAGGAGAATGGATAGATAAACTGTGGTCCATTGAAACAATGGGATATGATTCAGCGATAAAGAGAAATGGCTATCAAGCAATGAAAAGACAAGGAACAAACTTAAAATCCGTCATAATAAGAAAGAAGTCAATTTGAAAAAGCTTCATGTTGCAAGGATCCAACTATATGACCTTCTAGAAAAGGCAGAACTATGCAAATGGCATAAAGGTCAGCGGTTTGTAGCAGTTAGGAGAGGAGGAACAGTCAGAGCACAGAGGATTTTTAGGCCAGTGAAAATGTTCTGTATGATATGTATGATATTTTAGATATATATCACTACACAGTTTTCAAAATGCATAAGATACTATACCAAGAGTGAACTCTATGAGAAAAGGTTTTTTTAATATTTTATTTATTTATTTGACAGGCATCAAAGCAGGCAGAGAGGCAGGTGGGGAAAGCAGGGGTTGGGGGAAAGCAGGCTCCCTGCCAAGCAGAGAGTCTGGTCTGGGGCTCGATCCCAGGACCGTGAGATTATGACCTGAGCCGAAGGCAGAAGCCTTAACCCACTGAGCCACCCTGGTGCCCCACCAAGAGTGAACTCTAATGTAAACTGTGGACTTTGGTGTGATAATGATGTGTCAGTGTAGGGTCAGTGAGCGTGAAAAATTATCACCGTGGTACAGGATGTTGATAATGGGGAAGGCTGTGTGTATGTGGGGAAAGGGAATTTTACTTTGATCCCCAAACTACTCTAAAAAATGCAGTCTGTTAAAAAAAAACTTTATAATGCAATATAATACAAAACAAGAATGCATATCAAGAGAGAAATAATGTTTAAAGGGAACAAAGAACTTCTGTTATGTGTACCTAGGGATTTTGATTGCACATTTGTAGGAAGTTCACATTGTCATTAGCAATTGTTTATCTGTGAAGTAGAAGTAACATAAAGAGTGTTGAAAACTCAAAAACGCAACACTAAAAAAATGCCATCTATGGGCTCTTAAAAAATGGAACAAAATTTGCTTGGCTTTTTAAGCGTTGTGGGGAATGAAGGGACAGAATTTAAATTCAGCTTCATAAAAGATTGGATAATATGTTTCTACAAAGAAGGCTCCTCTGAGTAACATAGAAATGAACATGGTAGCTGAAAGTGGAAAAAAGCTTACATCTCTTGTGAGCTCACGTTCTCTACAACCCTGTCACTTAGTGTAGATAGTAACTGTTCGATGAATAGCAAATGGTAGTCTTTCAGATCCCCGGGATTTACACTAAGAATCGTGAATGGATTTTTAAAAAAATATGTAAAGATTGTCTACAGTGCAAGTACCTGGAAATAAATGACATTTTGGAGAGAATATTTTAATCAGCAGAGAAGGTAAAAATGAAAAAAGTTCCACGATCAGAGTAAACATATGGGATTAAAAAATAAAAGATAAAAAAAATTTTTTTAAAGGACTTTTTCTTTAAAGGACTTTACACAAAAGTCCTTTTTAAGAGACAGTTGGCTGTTTAAACCAAAAGTACAACTCACTAAGAGAATCACCGCATTATTTATTGGGGTAGAAAGACCTGGAATGTGGAAAGGCCCATTCTCCGGAGGAAAAAAATAGAATCACTAACAGGCCTCGTGCCTTGCACAGCCAGTGGCTAGAATCCCTGCCTCATGAGACCCTGTGCTAGAAGGCCGCTAGAACCATCTAGAACTACGTTAGTCTTTCTTGGAAGCCAACAAGTGTTTGCCCAGTTAAGGGCACAGTAACAATAAGTCACGTTAAGTTATAATGATTATAGATATCTTTAAAAGCCTTGTCAAGTTCCTTTTTGAGTAACCCTCACCCCACCCTTAGAGAAATTTATGTGTGGTTCACCTCTTTGAAATACCTCATTGTTGTTCCACATTTACAATAGCCAAAAGAAAAAAAAAAAGCTTTTTATTAACAAAGTGTTCAGAAGTCGGCGCCACT